>NC_056559.1:10847235-10849461 GCF_013358625.1 Macadamia integrifolia
AAAAAAAAAAGAAATCGCAGCAACAAAATGAAGACGTGAAGAAGAGAGAGCAAAGATAGGCAAGCGAATAAAAAAAAAAGTAGAGTCGACACTCTCTATATCACTGCCTCCTCTTTTCCTTCACCACTTCAGTCGACCCCTCTTGCTTTCACCACCTCCTCTCTTTTTTTCCCTACTTTTCCCTTCTACAGCAGCCAAAAAAAAAGAGATAGAAATCAAAGAGAAGCAGTAGTAGTAGCAACCAGAAGAAGAAGAAGAAGAGGAGAAGGAAGAGACAAGATTGAACCAAAAAAAAAAAGGAATTGTACCTGGTTGTGGACCCTCCTTCAACGTCGTTGATTCCCTGGAAGTCCTTCTCCTTCCTCTTGTTGATCCCCTTGTTGCAACACAGATTTCACAATCGAGAAGGATAAAACCCCCTTTCTCGGTACAACCCCAACACACGACTTCCTTTCTGCCCCTTCTTTGAGTTTTACTTCCCATTATGCCCCTACCTTCTCTTTTATTTTATTCTCCCCCATATTTTATGATTAGTTTCCAAGTTTACCCTCCCCACTCATTTGTGGTATATTGTGAGTCCCCTTTAGAACTTTTATTTATTTACTCTTCTGCCATTTTCCCTTATAATTGTTCACTTGTGTTTACCAAAAAAAAAAAAGGGGGTCGACTAATGGATCGGGATCTTTTATTGGATATTCATCAACAGATGTAACTACTACGAGAGAAGCTCAATAAGATGCAACAACACTGCAAGGACATTGAAGACCTAACATTGGTTACATCTGGTTGTATACACTCTACCTTCAACTATGTGATCTCAATTGTCGAGCACCAGATAGACAAACCAGAAGACGAATCACCAGTGGTAGAAGATGAGATGGCGTCCTTGGAAGTTGAAGATCCACTTGTGGGAAAATTTAAATCGGTTGATCTCTTCAGTGAACCAATCGATTTTATTTTCCCGAGTCACTACTTCGCCAATGAACTTCGCGTCGTGGATTTCATAGCATTCAATCAAGGTTTTGATGGTGATTTCATACAGGCAAGGATGAATGCTGATCGATTGGTGTTGATTCTCCCATTCTACAAAACTCCTGGATGAGTTTTTCTCAACATTGGAGAAGTTGATGCAAAATCAATGTTGCTGAACCGGGTTGACACTTCAGGCAATCTCAATTGAAATGAACCTATTGGATTTTTGGATTCATTAGGATCTTTAGGATTTTATTTTATTTGGGGATTATTTGCAATCTTTTAATTTGGATAGTTAATAGTCAATTAGGGAGTTACCAATTTAAGTTTTATTTTGTTTCTAATTTCATTAGTTAGAATTTAGGAAGTAAATTAGAATTTGCTATTTCACTCTTAGATTTTTATTAGGCAATTTTTAATTTGAGTTTATTATATAAAGGCATGTAACCTAAGTATTAGAGAGAGATTGAAGAAAATATGAATTGAGTATTTGTGAAGCCTATGGGTGTGTATGTGTGCGAATCTCCTTCTTCCCCCCTTCTTAGTGTGACTTCTCGCTCTCCCCTACGACTTTGAGACCAATCTTAGGGATTTCTTCCCTATCCTACCGACTCTCCATCACAATGTGTGGCTGCAAAGAATAGTAACCATTATTGATAATAACTCCCAAAAAGTCAATGGAATGGACTCCCAGCTACATCTTTATAGGAGAGAGCATAACACCAAATTGCTTGGTAATTGCATAAATCCTTTGGAGGAGCTGATAGTGTTTTTCGGCTGTTTTGGAGAAAAGCATTATGTCATCAATGTAGCTTAGGTGTCTATCTCTCTCATTCCTATGTCCATCCGTAAAATAAGAGGTAGAGATCTCTTTTTAAAATAAGAGAAAGAGACACGCATGAAAGTGTTGGCGTAAGCTGTACTCCCAGACGGAGAACCACTTCCCGTTTGTCTATTATTAAATGAGCTATACATGAGAGTATATAAGCATTGTTGAAGCTTGGAATGGCCAGTGCGTTGGAGACTCTGTGGGCAGGCATTTGGAGCAGGACAGCTTACCCCGTTGGGTATTTACCTTCAACGATCATGGATCATTTTAATTTGCACTGCCCTTGTTTTGGTTCCCTTTTATGTATTCTCTCCTCCCATTCTCAAGCTCCTAGGCGAGACCACTGAGATTGCTGATGCCATTGGTTAGTTTCTCTCTCTCTCTCTCTCTCTCTCTCTCTCTCTCTCTCTCTCTCTCTCTCTCTC
>NC_056559.1:10849481-10856098 GCF_013358625.1 Macadamia integrifolia
TGGTGAAGAATAAGGAGGATGTTGAGATATGTCATATTCCCATTAGGAGTCAAAAACCTTGTTGAGATATGTCATATTCCCATCAGGAGTCCAAAACCCTTTTTTTTTTTTTTTTCTTTTTTTTCTTTTTGTAATTTCTTGGTGAAGAAGTCAAAAAACCTCCCAACATAAGATTACCAGATCACCTTAATCGTCGGGATTTTTTAAACGAACGTTGACCAGTTAGTTTAAATAAGAAAGAGGAAGTGGGCCCAGTTCAATTCAATAAGAATTTATTATTTTTTTTGTGGAGAAAAAAGATTTTTTTTTTAATAATAAAAAAATGATTCTCCATGGTGATGATCATTAACCTCAAGACAAGCCCCTGTATGACAAGCAGGGTTTCTGTAGGACCAATGGATGATGGGTTGGGTTGAAGGCATTTTCATCACTTGGCTACCAACCCCATTGGTGTAGAGAAAAAGAATTTATTCTATAACGAGAGAGAGAGAGAGAGAGAGAGAGAGAGAGAGAGAGAGAGAGAGAGAGAGAGAGAGAGGGGCTTGTGTTGTGCAGGGGACTACGGGAGTGAAGTACAATGGAAATTGTGCTTCTTTTACGGTTTTACCCCTTTTGTTATTTGGAACTTTTTTTTTTTTTTTCTGGTAACATACGGAAACTGTTGAGAGATAAGATGTTCCAATGTGTTTCCGTTCAATTTGATAATCATCTTTGGAATATGGTCACCAATAGATGAGATCCCGATTGAATGATTATGATTTGAGATTAAGTAGGGCACCCAAGGAAAATAAAACCCTGAAAGACAACGTAGTCCTAGGCCTAGACATAGAAAAGGTAAAATGATCATCCCATCTCATGAAAAGTAAAGACCCTATTTAGGTTGATGGTTTTGTGTGTACTTCCATTGACCCTTAGGCTAGTGCAAGGCTACGTTGTATTTAAGGAACTCTCTCCCTAAAGAAAATTACGATTCTACCTTTCTTCTAGTTTATCAAAAAAAAAAAATCACAGTAGAAAACTAGTAGGATTAGGATCTAAAAGATGGTAAAGTTAAGCCACTGATGACTTTAGATTAAGGGATAACCATTATCAAAATATCAGTCAATAAGATTAATGGGTGGGCCAGGACCTCTTGCATGTTTGATACGTGGATGGGTATAATTGTTTCATTATATTATATTTCTATTTTAATATGCCAAAACACACAAAAGGAATGGAAAGAAAAAAAAAGGTAAGGACCTTTTTAACTTTTTTTTTTTTTTTTTTTTGGTAGACCTTTTTTAACCTTTTTAAGGTGGAGAATATCTTACTTACCTAAAGGGTTAAGCCTAGAGTATAGGGTTACGGAAATTAATTATTGATAACCGTGCAATATATTCGCCGCTAAATAGATTTCTATCTGATTAAGAATTAATGAGAGACTATGATTACAACTCTTGTATTCCATAATCCTATTCCTATTAAAAAATTAATTTAATTTCCACACTTTCATATTCCCTTATTTTCTTGATCTATAGAGTTTCCTTCTGCGTTTTCTCACTTCATATTCCCATATACCAATCGTTTTATTTTCTTATTTATTATTTGGCAGCTGAGGTCCCAAGACTCCCAAGTCTTACGACTCCACCCAAAACTAGTAACTACTATTTTTACTAGTCTTGCTTCGCTTACAAGTTCTTTCCTTCTTTTTTTTCCTTTTTTTTTTTTTTTTTTTTTTTTTTTTTTTTTCTGCCCGGGAAACCTACAAGAATTTGCGGCGATCATTCCCTAAAATTTGCTCATTCTCTGTACTTTTAATCGTTCTAAATCCTCGCAATCGTGAGTTTCCTTATCGATTATTTCTTGATCACTATCTTTTTTCTGGTTTATCCTTCGATGGAGGATTTTGATTACATGAGTAGTGAAGAAGACGATTATGACTCAGTCGATGAACTGGAAGATGACGAAGATGATACTTACTCGCAGTCTAAGAGGAGTTCTTCTTCTCAGGTATGACTTCTCTTTTTTATTTTATTTTTTCCTTTTGGTGGAGAATTAAAATGGAATTTTTTTATGATCTTGGGCCACTGGAGTAGTAATGAATGAGAATTGGATGAATTTCATAGTAATCCAATGTTTATGATAAGAATAGATTCTGTTTCTTTCTTTTTTTCCTTTAGTTTTATATTATTTTTAAGTGATTTATAAAGATTGGGGATGAGTTAGTTTTAATTGTGTTTGATAGTTGCAACAGAACGGTTTCTTAGGGAAGGATTTCGACGACTCTTTAGTTGGTTAAATTTTTTAGCTCTGGGAACATTATTTTCTTAGGGAGATTAAGTTGCAGAATGTAATTCAATTGAAAACAGTTGGCAAAACTATGGTTTTTCTGTCTGGTGATTATTCACTTAATAGTTCTCTTTGGAACTCAGAATTTCTTGACAGTGAAACCTTTTTTAGAAGACTTTGTTTAACTTTCTGAGAAAATTTGACCTGAAATAGATTTGACTATGTTAGAGACAGTATTTGAGTTTGTTTAGTTTCCTTTATGGTTTCTTTGCTGACTATATCATCGAAGAATACTCTATGGAGTTTTCTCATTATTGATTTTGCTAATTTGACCCTCTGCCATTTGCAGGTTATCACAAAGGAATCCCTTTTGAGTGCTCAGGTATATTCCTTGCTGCAATTATTTTCCCTTTTCTTTATATCATATGAACACAATTGCATGATTAAAACCATTTTCCTGTGTATGTATCTTAGTTATATCTAAGGGAGTTTAAAATACTGGTTTAAATATATGCAGAGAGAAGATTTGCATAGAGTAATGGACTGGCTTAAACTGAGGGAGCAACATGCACGGACTCTACTTATTTTCCACCGTTGGGATGTTGAGAAGCTATTTGCAGTGCTTGTAGAGAAGGGGAAAGATCGATTATTTGCTGAAGCGGGTGTCAGTGTGGTTGAGCGGAAAGCTGATCTCTCCTTGCAGCCCTCATCAACAATAATGTGCAACATATGCATGGATGATATTCCTGCCAATGAGGTCACGACGATGGACTGTGGCCATTGCTTCTGTAACAATTGTAAGTTGTGATGGTTTCTTGCACCAAAATTACAAAATAATGGCATAATAAGTTTTTCTTTTTGTTAATTCTAGAACCTATTAGTATATTTGGTCATGCATATGCTGTTGCTATTGCTTGCTTCCCAATATTTTGAATTCTACAGCAATCCAAAACTGCATCTTCTGTATTGGATTGGTCTGTCAAAGATATATGCTGGAAAAGTTGTAATAGTGACTCATAGATTGAATGCTGCAATGATATGACTTCCCTTAATGTTCTGTGAAGAAAATCTATTCTACATTGACCTAAAAATCTTTGGTGTGGGAGCTCAATTGCAGTCAAAATTTTGTGGACTATCATCCACAGCGTCCTTGACCCATTTCATATGTTTCAGCACAAATGCATTACACCATGTGGCACAATCAACAGTTGTCTTTTGTGAAGATCTAATCTACAAGGGAAAAGGTTCAATATACAGTGGGACCATGATTTGGGTTTGGGTTTGAAAAAAATGACAAAAGGCCAATCTGCATGGTCCTCTAATTATCCCATGGTAGGAATTGCTACATCAGTTTCCACTGGTTGACAGCTGAATTGCATGAGGAAATCCACTAGAGGCTGGGCCACACGATTGAGATGGGCTCCAAATTTTACATCTGAACTATATAAGGAATGGTTTGTCTATCCAGCAGTTGGATTGACCACATCAGCCTTCCGCAGTCTCAAAATTCAAAAATGGAGGGCTGTGTAAATAATCTAATCTTAATGGGTCTCTTTAAGTAATCGTTTTTTCCTTTTATCTTGAATGTGTAGAGAAATTGACATAGTTGTTTCCTGTAAAATATTGCTCTATATTAATCTCCACTATGCCTTAAAATGCAGAGTTTCATTAGTTGTATGTGTTTCTTCTATAGGTTGGACAGAGAATTTTATTTTAAAGATACATGAGGGTCAAAGCAGACGCATTAGGTGCATGGAGCACAAGTGCAATGCCATATGTGATGAAGCAATTGTCAGAAGTCTAGTGAGTGCAAGGCATCCTCATCTGGCAGAGAAATTTGAACGTTTTCTTCTTGAATCGTATATTGAGGATAATAGAAAGGTTAAATGGTGCCCCAGTGTTCCACATTGTGGTAATGCAATACGTGTTGAGGATGATAAGTTTTGTGAGGTAGAATGTGCATGCGGACTACAATTCTGTTTCAGTTGTTCGTCTGAAGTACACTCACCCTGTTCATGTCTGATGTGGGAGCTTTGGACTAAGAAGTGTAAAGATGAATCGGAGACGGTTAATTGGATTACGGTCAACACAAAGCCTTGCCCAAAATGTCACAAACCTGTGGAAAAGAATGGTGGTTGCAATCTAGTTGGCTGTATCTGTGGACAAGCATTTTGGTGAGAGTTCTTTAACGATGGCTTCTGTTTCAATGTTGTGCTTATATAGATTGCTCAATGCTTCTCCAATACTAATTTCTTACTTCAGTATGAAATATTCATCTTTGTAAAGGATTTGATAAGAACAAAGTCACAAATGTTGCATATGTTGTAATAACAACATAGTCATATTAGCCCATGGTATATTTAGGTGCTTTTACATAACTCTGGGTGGCTGTCAATCTCTGTTTGTATTTCTTGCCCAAGATAAACTTTTTTTGTGAATTCAATTTTGCCAACTAAGTGTCGGGTTCTCTTGGCAACAGTTTTTGACCCTTCTTGTCAAGGTCTATGTCATTAGGGGTGTCACCAAATGCCAGTAGTGTTTATTTCTATTTGATTCCCCCATTGGAATATTTAGTCTGTTTAGCTACAAATACTGGGTATGTGTTACAGACTTACAGTGTTAGTGTGTTACTATTCTTGAGTTGTTTCATCCTCTCAATCTGGACTTCCAACAGCTGCACACATGGATGGTAGTCAGTGCTTCTCTTGCTTAATCAGTAGATTAATCGATTAAATTGATATAAAACTCACCTCTGTAATTTTTTTTGCTGTCTTCATGCAGTTGGCTGTGTGGTGGAGCTACTGGCCGGGATCACACATGGTCAACGATTACTGGTCACAGTTGTGGGCGGTACAAAGAAGACCATGAGCAGAAAGCTGAGCGTGCCAAGCTGAACTTATATCGATACATGCACTATCACAACAGATATAAAGCTCACACTGATTCCTTTAAGCTTGAAACTGATCTCAAGGAAACCATTGAGGCTAAGATCTCAATTTTGGAAAGCAAGGAGTCGAGTCTGAAAGATTTTACTTGGATAACAAATGGACTCAACAGACTCTTCAGATCAAGACGGGTTCTCTCTTATTCTTACCCATTTGCGTATTACATGTTTGGGGATGACCTCTTCTGGGATGAGATGTCAAAGGAGGAGGGGGGGTTAAAACAAAACTTATTTGAGGACCAACAACAACAGCTTGAAGCAAATATAGAGAGGCTCTCTCAGTTTTTGGAGGAACCCTTTGATTCATATGATGAGGAAAACGTCATGGAGATAAGGATGAAAATCATCAATCTATCTGTCATCATCGATAAACTTTGTAAAAAAATGTGAGTGTCATCGTTTGAAAACATTTTCAATTGTTTTGATTCATGAATATTCAATTAGTCAAACTGACAACATTTGCAGGTATGAATGCATCGAGAATGATTTATTGGGCTCCCTTCAGTCAACGATCCATAATATAGCTCCTTACCAGTCAAAGGGTGTTGAGAAGGCATCAGAACTTTCTCCTTGTCTGACTTCCAAGGCAAACGATGGTGATACCTTTCTGCAATCATTTTTCAACACACAAGGTAGTGGTATTTAGAATCCTTTTCTGTCCTAATTACTGTTCTTTTTTAAAATTAACGTTTAATTAATTCATTAATGATTACTTTTCTCTCAATTTTAGTTTAACTGGAAGCGAACCAACATGTCTTTCAAAAGCTACTGACACATGCAATATATAGGAGGAACGACAGAACCTAGTTGGCCCTCCTCTAGCTCCCCAAATTTAAATGTTAGTGGATGCTCTTCTCGTAAACGTGCTAGAAAAGCTTTTGGAGATGGCCTCTTCGATCTCAACTTGCCTGCGGAGGTGATTGACAAGAGCTGATTTAGGGACAGCCTGTCCCTGCATACTCATAAAGTGTACAGTTCTAACTTAGAAGAATACACTGCATTGCTCTAGCATCCAATCCCAAGGCATCCAGTTTGTCCACTGATCAATCCCGTAAGAGGATTTGATGCCTTTTCTTTTGTTTTCAATTTACATTCTTATTCTGTACATGCCGTATTAGTTCAGGCAAATGTGCATTTTGTATATTCTCTGCCCAAGGGTTGAATTAATATTCTAAGCACAGCTCTTTTAGACAGTCTCATGGTTAACGATTTTTGGCGTAGTCGTTTCTCAAAGCTCAGCCCCAATCAACATGTTCTGTTGGAACTCCAGGAAGCCACCACAACTATTGAAGCCACTTTCCATATCCTGATCTAAATCTTGCTTTATGGATCAAAGAGCATGCTAAATACAGTTAACAGACCAAATTGAACTACTTGTTTTTCTTTTTTTTTTTTTTTCTTTTTT
>NC_056559.1:10856144-10858812 GCF_013358625.1 Macadamia integrifolia
TCTTCTTTTATTTTCTGAGATTATCAGGGGCTACAATATACCTGTTCAATAATTATTTCTGAGGTTAGTAGAAGCTTAATTTTTCTGTTCTGGGGAAGACTCATTTCATTTGAATAACTCTTATAGGAGATTTGATATTTTTGTATTTGGTTGTATGGAAAATTAGGGAAAATACATGAAAACCTATATAAAATGGCATGGGAATCTGACAAAACAGTTTTTACCTCTTCTGATATGCAATGAAAAAAGTGTAGTCTTTTTGAAAGGAAGAGAACAAGTTTTACATCATTGTTATGAATGTTAATGCTGACATAAGGGAGAAGTTTTCCTAGTCTACAGGACTTTTGCACTAATATTCCTTGGGCAATGAATACATCATGGATCAATTGGGACAAAAAAATAAATAAAGGACAAGATTGTTTCTTTGTTTCTCTATGAGCAATCTGAAGCAGGCTTGTTGAACCATGTACATTTGTGTTTATTGTGTGATTTTTTTTCATAATTTTCATTCGTTTTCTGCATTGTTTTAAGGTTCTGTTTTTACAACCAGCAACATGAGGATCTATTTTGGGGGGGAGGGGGGTAGAGCAATATAAAAATGTTGAGATAGATGAATGGTAAAACTAAAAAAGATAAAATGAGAGATGAATAAATTATGGTTAATTTAAGAATAACTTTGATACATGATCAGTCGTGTGATAATCATTTGAATGTTCCAATACTACGAAGTGATTTGATTTAGATTAAAGAAGCTAAAAAAATCAAAGATATGCCTAAAATGATCTTAGGAGAACTGATGAAAAAAGACACAAGTAGTTGAAACGACTAGTACCAAATATGACTTTGAATAGAACTGATTGGAGAAGAAGAATTCATGTAACGGACTCTATTTAGTTGAGATAAAGTTGAGCAGAGCTGAGTGTTCCTAATATTAAGATTTGTGTATGCCCCACCTTTCCAATGGAGAATTGCCAAATAACCTTCTAGTGCGGCAACTAGGTGGGCCAGCCAATAAAACCCCCTCTTTGAGATAATTTTTACTAAGACGCCAGCTGTCTCAAATTAGTAATTGGCCTGTGGCTGCTAGGACTTGGAATCTAATATAGCCCTCACCCTTGCCACGCACCTACTCTCATGCTGCTAACCTCTACTGCATAGAGATGGGCATCAGGCGGGATTGGGACTTGTAAGGCCCATGCGGTGGTGAAAGACCAACACAAGGTCTGGGAGGGCCAGCCATCCTAGGCACGACCCAATATAAGTTTGAGATTGCCCAACCGAACCAAAATTATTCAGGGAAAAAGGAGGCTGCGTGGTCGCATAGTCCTTGCGCGCAGGCATTCGGATCCTCTCCAGCAGCTGGGCTGCCTAGAGAGGCATCTGATGGCTGGGAGGACCCGGCATATGTTGGGATCCATGCTCGGGTCCTTCTAGCTACTAGTTGCCTCTCTGGGCAGCCCAGCCGCTGAAGTGGATCTAGATCCTGCCCTCAATCACAAGAGTGCGAATTATCGCCTCACCCTCGTAAAATAAAATATCTCATTTTTTGTTGATGCCCTTGTTCGTTGTCATAGGCCCCTACACTGGTGTAAAGGTCACTTGACCAGGCATAATAGTTATTTGGCTTCAATCTCCTCTCTACAAACCGAAAATGAAAGATTTAGTTATGATTAGAAATACACTTTGTATCTTCATCCATGGATGCGATCTCTTGCCCAATTATTTAAACCTGCAGCTCGAGCTTGGGCTGTATCATGTCAACCCGGTCTTAGGTGGGTTCTCTTCAGGATGATATTGTTGCACCTCTAGTAAGAAAATTCAATAATGATCCAAACTAACCGACAACACAAGTTCTCAAGGCCATGAATAAGCTAAACCACCATTGAAATGTATAGGATCTACCGTAACTTTCTTTTTTTGTCACGCAATAAAGTTAGGACTGAGTTTTCCTTCACCATCCCTACCTTGATCGCCATTGAAACAGACCCAGGGTATGAACAATTTCATACAATATGGGGCGGCCAACATAATTGACCCTTGATTTTGAAAACTTTTTACATAAAGTTGTGGGGAAAAGAAGCATGTGCGGCCCTGTGCAGATTCCAATATACCCTTCACATAATAAATAGTGAGGCACACATTGACACCCTTTCTAGTTTCTCCTATTTTGACCATGTGCGGCCCATTTGAACCCCATAAGGATGATATCATTCTATAGACCCTCATTTAGTGTAGCGTACAGATTCGTTCTTACACTGGCATCATGGGAAACCCACCATGTTAGTTATATATGACAAAGTGCAGATTTTGTATGGGAAATTGTTTTATGTCCGAGGATGTGGCCAACAACAGCGTTCCCCTGTGTCTATCTCTCTCCTTCCCTCCTATGAAATGACATTTATGCTCCCTATTGGAGAGGAAAGAGTGAGACCCAGGAGTATTGCATAGGCCATGCTCCTAGACAAAAAAATTTCTTCCCTTATTTGTATATGTAGATGCAAGGTAAAAGACTCTCTATCTTCGTCTTAACATGAAATGACCTCTTTATCCCTATGTACGAAAGCGTTTTGTCACCATGGTTTTAGGTATCAAATTAGCCATATTGGTCGATTCACTATCGATACCAATACCTAACCGATATCATGAATTTCCTTCTTTTTTTTTTTTT
>NC_056559.1:10858832-10930122 GCF_013358625.1 Macadamia integrifolia
GAAACCGATATCATGAACTACATCCTTGTTTTTCACTACTCAATGGTATGCTCCCCTATGCCCGCCTGCTCAGAGAACACTATCAATAATTCAAGATGTTAATGATTTTGTGCAGGTATCTTTGGAATAAGGTTTGTCCGTGTTCAAGATATCAAAAGCTTCAATATAAGCCTAATTGAACCAGGCCTATGCTTTAGTTTTCTCAGCCCAAGCCCAACCTGAGAGGGCAGACTTGGTGCAACGGTATGGTTACTTCATTGCGATCTATTGGTCGTAGGTTCCAGCTGAAAAACAGCTTTTCCGCAAAGCGGGGGTAAGACTGCGTATATTATGATCCTCCCTAAACCTTGTAGTCCAATGAAAACCTAAAACAAAATAGAAAAAAAATAGAAATTGCAGACAAACAATCACGCTTTGTCAAGATTGCCTACAACCATGATGAGTTGAGATCTACTTCACCATCAATGGAGAAAAGGATATATAGCCGCCCCTCCTCCCACCTCTCTTAGATTTTAGAAAATTAACCAATACCAAAATATACATGTAACCCTCAAAAAAATTCCACATGGGCGGCAGCCCCCAAACCCCCCACCATGGACCTACCAGTCTGTTGAGGCCTTGAGGCCTTGATAACGAAGATGACACACAAGGTGAGCCGATTCCTTCAGGTCTCAAGGCCTTTGGCACTACGTCTTTTTAATAACCCTTCATAATCAACCCACACACAAGACATCGTAACCCCAACAATACCCACCCATATTGGTGTTTCCACTTTCTGATATTCTAGATGCAAACAAGAATTGGTGATTACAAATTTTTTTTTTTTTTTTGGCAACATGTACTTATCTTGCTACTAATTTCCTCCAATTTATTCACAATCAAGGTCGATGTAACAATGTGGCTGAAAACACCAGAAGATTTCTATCACCAGGGACATCTCTAGGACACTATACCATTGTCCCCCCTAACCCCTCCCCCCAATGTGAATTTTCCCATTTTAATTTGCACAGATGTTAAAAACATTGTTCATAATGTTTCTTGACAAGGAAGTGGTGTTATTTTTAAAGGGAAATTTGTCTCACTTTAGAAAAAAACGTATTAATGCAATTAATAGAGGCCTTTCTCACTGGTTTGAAGCAGGCAAAGGAAAATGACTAAAATGTGAAAGAAATTTCGAGTGATTCTAAAGGTCATAATCTACTTTTGAACAAAAGCACCAAAGCGTGGCCTTGGAGCGCTATTCCTCCTCTTTTTTTTTAACTCATTTTTATCTCAGGCAATCCAATGATCTAGTGCTTTTGTTTAAGCGTATCACTTATCTTGTAATGGACAAAAAGTCTAAAATCCAAAACTCAGGGCACTAATCTGGATGTACTAAATTATCTCTTTTAATGAATTTTTCTTTAGGCATTAAATAAAAAAAATAAGAATAATAAAAAATAAATATAATTAAAAAAATTAAAAAATAAAGAAGAAGAAGAAGAAAGAAAGATATCAGAAATTTTATCGTACAGGAAGTACAGTGACTTTTTTTTTTTCTTTTTTTTTTGATGAAACAGGAAGTACAATGTGACATGTTCTGAATTGGATGCTTTTCTTCTCTAATTTTTTTCTAGTAGAACAGAACAAAATTCTCTTAATAAACAATCAATCGGTTTTGAATCCAAAAGTTTTTCTACTGTTTTGAATAAAATCAACAAATCTTCAATGGGGACTTCCTTTTTTATTTTTTTTTGGACGGACCGTTTCAAGGCAAAGAATGATATATTTTCTTAAACATGAAAAGCTTTCCCATTTTATTAGCAGCTCAAGTTCTGATAATCTGATTGTAGTAGTACCAAATTTCATGTTGCCTCAGAAGAACTAGACCTCCAATATGCTTCTAGGTGAAACTGTCCATAAGCTCAGTATAAGCGACCCCGGCAGTTGGAAGCACCACAATGGCAAGGTCGACCACCTCCCGGTAGTAGCTTGTAGCGATAGTCATAAGCTAGCTCCTCTCCAATCGCAATCTGCCCATAAGAGCCGGCAGGTCAGCAAATAAGTTAACTGAAAGAAAATCAGCTTCTGTTGTCCTACACCATCAAAGTTCATGAGTAATCATTGGCATTCGTAAGGGCTAGAACCAGTTTGCCCTTACATACAGTTGGTGGTAGGATAGGAACTACCAAAATTGGTACAATTTCTACCTTCGCAACACACATGGATCTCCCAGGTCAGTTTATCTTAACCAACTCAGATTATTTCGGTAGTAGCACAAGTAGGAACCAGGGAGTAAGGGACCCTTATTCAACCATCCCCTATCAAATGGCAGAATTTGTTCCCATGCATCATGCCCTGGAATACTTGAATTTCGAAAAGGTTGTCCAGTCTTGTCAAGTCATATACAAAATTCAGTTTACTGAACCTGTTAGCCATGTCTTATATAATGGAAGAAATAAGCATCCATACTGTAAAAGATTTGAGTTCATACATCACGACTTGCATAGAGACCAATATGTGCAAGCTGGCAATCCATGCTCTCCACTAGCACTTGGTAATTCACAAGGTTTGGCGAGCAACTACAACCAACAATCATATACACAGCAAATTAAAAAGCAGTGAATATATCCTAGGCAGAAATAGACAGAATGTTGGTTGTGTCCATAATGAACACACACATATTATTCCATGATAGTATAGCTTATATTTTGCCTTCCTAATGCATCAAAATGAAAGCTTCAATTAGCAAGTTCTGCCTACACCAAACATACATAGCAGAATTATGTAACTTGGTCACCCATTCAAAAGCAGAAACTCGAGTAAAATTGCTGAAGAGGAATCTAGTTGTCCCAATATGCACGAACTTAGAATGTTAAATGGAGCATTGGATGAATGCTCCAAAATGATTTGAAGGTGGACCATGAATAAGGGAATAGATTTTACAGGGCTCATTGGCAAGAAATCACATTCACATTCAGCAAGACAGCTTCACCAGTAGCTTATTACTTACCTGTGATTGATGAACCGTGAAACATTCCCATATTTGGTAGCATCAATCACGTAAGGGACAGCACCCTCGGTCAGTCCATTCAGGTCGTTGATATGAGTGTCAATGTCATACAAATAGCTGCAGCCTTCAGTGTCATACCTGAAATTTTGAAACAGGCTTGGTCAAGATAAAGCAGTAGACCTATCATTGGAAAACAGAATTCAACTGTGGAAAAGTATCTAAAACCTCTCGCCCCTCCTGTTTGCCTCTTGATCATTTAAAACCTCCCCAATGTACTCACACACAAATGTCCCACGTGAAATTGCTTCAGCAGCTCTTACTGCCCAACCCTGTGAAGCAGAGGAGGAAATTAATATGGGATTCATGAACACCAACAGATAGTCCATCAACTGTTACCTTATTTTTTGTCTTGAAGACCTCCAATTTGACCTGAACACCATTCTGCAAAACCCTGTTCTGACAAGTTTTGTCACAGCTGCACATGGAGTTGCACTCATAGACTAGGTAACCCTCCTTCAAAGTTCAGGAAAACAAGAAAAGCATCAAGTTTAGTGACCTTCCTTTGTTATAAAATGAATATGTAATGTAATACTCTATTAAAATGCCTTGAAGAGAATTCAGAAGCCAATATTATTATGTATCTAAATCTAACCCAGGAAGCCTGCTGGGCCTAAAGAAGGTAAAAAGTCCAGAAGAAAATTCCAGATTGGAAGGAATTTTCTTGACGGGACCCATCAAAACGTGAATAATGCAGAGCACAGAGAGAAGAGAAAGAAGTGTGCATCATATCAGTATGGAAAGGTGCATCATATCAGTATGGAAAGATGGCCAACCTAACCCCAAAAAAAAAAAAAAAAAAAGGATAGATGGCCAACCCCTCTCAGAACATGTTTAAACTAAAAGAACAGAAAAGACCAGTAAAACCCTCGACCAACCAAGACTAGCATTCCAACAGTTGAGCATATAAAATAACGAATGCAATAATTGAAGGTGAAAATCCCATAAAATTACCTCCAAAATGATCTGGCCTTTTTCATCATATGGAAATCTACCACGCATTGTTTTACCATAAATGTCCTCCGCATTTTCATAATCATTGTCAAAGAGGTACACATGATCACATGTTTCAGGATAACATGTTGAATGCGGGCAAGCACATCCTAGCTGTGAACTCTGTGCAGAAAAATTCAGAATACATTAATATTTGTTTATAGGAATGAATACACATACACAAGCTGACGCACATACTGGGTACTCAGGACCAATCAATGGGATCCATCCAAAGAAAGTAGAGAACAAAGATATTTCCGGCATTGACCATCCATACTTTTTTGCAAAAGTCATGAGAAGGGCTGACATGGCCAATTCAAACTCTGACATGGCCAATTCAAACTGTCCATCAAATGATGATCCCTCTTCGAATGGTCATTTAAGAAATGCCCTTGCCCAATTTTAACGCATAGTGCACCTTGCATTGGATTTATTCCCTCTTGAATGATGGCCACAGAATTATTTAATTTCTTCAGTAAAGGAATTGAAATAACAATAATTGCAAAAACCAGAGCAGACATCAAACCAAAATTGGCTCTGGTTCCCTTTCCCATTTTACTACTGGTTGTCACCAAAGAGCAGGAATCCAACTGTAAATCTGGGAACAACTTGGGTCGCTGGTTCCAGTATAACCCAGCTCAACCAAACCAGTATGGTTTTAAGCACTATGACCACATTAGAGGTCTATCGAGCTAAAGTCACGATGTGGATTATGCTAAATTGGCAAAACATTCACATGGCACCTCAGCCACCCACGTAAGAAAACAGGCCATCAGACTTTACCAAACAGAGCATCCAGGAAAACCATTTGCACAATTGTGCACACATACATAGACATTCTATTAATTCTAACAAAGAAAGAAAAAGAAAGGTAGGGAGAATTAGGGAGATAAGAATCCCATATACAACATATGAACGTAACCATCCAATATATCAAGCTCTTTTTAACAGTTAGAAAAGCAGAAGTGGAGGATTAAGGCAAACAAGTACAGCTCATAATGGGATTATATATTTCGGGACAAGATCTCCTTTTCCAAACCAACTGCTTAGTGTACTGCATTGACACAGAAGCACTTCCATGGATCGACCTGAAGCAGGTTTGGGAAACCAGATCGAGAACCGGGTGTAATTGGTTTTTGGGTCTAGTATGATTTTAGGAGTTTTTAGGAGTCTTTTCCCTTCTCTTATTTTATATGATTGTAATCCAAGGAATTAGACAGATTGAAAGAATGAATTGTTGAGTTTTGTGGAAGCCTGCATGGCTGTGTGCATGTGCGATTTCTTTCCTTCCTCCCTCCCTCCCTTCCTTCTTCTTTATACTTTCTGGGCAGTTTTGACAGTCCAAAGACTTGAATATAACACTGTCAATTCTTCCCTTTTCCCTCTCAGATTTTGGGACTGGTGCTACTCCTAGGGGCAACTAAATCAGTCCAACTTGGTTACTTAAAGAGTGCTGCAGTACTGAGAACCAAATCCTCAACAGAACTGAGTTCAGTTCTACCACCAAGGTTTTCCCAGACCCGTATCCTGCTATTTGATTCCCTGTTTGGCCTATTAACACTTGCATACAAGAGGATGGTGGGTCTCCTCTTGAAATCTCAGGTTCACTGGTGGTTAAACAAAAGAGTTCTCTTGCCCAAACTGAAGTCATATTACCACTGGTTCTGTTGCTGAAGGTTGGAGGCGACTGTTCCTTCCCCCTTCTCATTACTTCTTTTATTTTGCTTTCTTAAAATTGCACCTCCTCTCTTTTATTAGCATTTGCCCTTTATCTCTTCCTAGTTTACCCTTTTCAAACAACTTTACCATAACACGACTTACAACTTTCTTTTGTTAGAGTGCTTTCGTTGACATCCACTTACCTATCTCAGTTATGTATTATTTGCGAGGGCCTGTAAGCGACCCAAATCGGGTTTTGAAACCCCAGATCTGCATCACACATGCCCTGTATACTTGTTATATTGACATGCAATGATGCAAATATCAAAGTGACACACCTACATTCAATGTTTCATAATCCAAGCTAGACAGGGTAGACCTAAGACTAAAGAAATTCAGAGAGTAATGCATACCTCAGTGTCAAGGCCTAGGGATGGATCAAGAAACCGCTCAGTGACATAGGTAAAGCTCTCCCAAGGCATCTGACAGCCAGCATTTTTTTGAGCAGACCCGTCCTCTAAAATGTTGTCGACCGAACCCATAAGATCGTCATCCACCACACAAGCTACTGGGACTGATTCCCTCCCAAAGCTAACATCTTCACATAAGACTATCACTTTTCTCGTAAGTTTTGCTTTGATATGCTGAGAATCAATTATGTAATGACACTCATCCATTTCCCACTCCATACTGCTTATAGATCCTACTGAAAGTGTAGATGTGGGTTCGACAAAACTACTTGGGAGAGGCATCAAGGGTGATGAAAACTGGGAGTTTATGACTGGTTTACATCCTTTAGGACAGATGAACCCTTCTTGATGCCACTGCACTTGAATATTAAATTCACTGCAGAGTTTGGCCGCTTTCAGATACAAACGCTCAGGTAATACTCCATACTTCTCCTGCAGTGTCGCTTGGAGGCTTACCCTGCAGCAAGTTGAGCGAGCAACAGAAAGAATCTCAGGGTTATGTGGTCGGGGCATTGTTTTCTTAATCCCAGCAAACAAAATCTTGGCAACAGTCGAGCACTGTGGTTCAGCCAATCTATCAAGACCTTCAGTCTCATTTACCTGAGCCTGCACTGCAGTCCCCCCATTGCTAACTGACCCAGATGACTGAATGAGTTTCTTCATATTCAAATTTCCCCTGTTCCTGATTCTATATGATGCTGCTCTGAGACCTTTCTTAAATCCAGGATGGCTAAGTCTCCCTGATTTTAGTTTATAAGGTTCAACACGGGTCCCTTTCTTGAGTGTGCGTTGGCCTATAGAACTTGGATTCATATGAGCAGCTTGATGGTGGCGTCCTAGATCGGGTAGGAGATCAAACTTCAACCCACAAAACCGACAAATAAACCTTCGGGCTCCACATTGAATCTTGGAGTTATTTACCATGCCATCATCATTGCCTAGCTTGGTCTTTGGAGGAGAAGCTTCACCTGCAGATACATTCTGATGTTCAGGAATGCTTGGTTGCCCAAAATCTGCAGAATGCACAGAGAAGACATGCAACCATAGCTGTTTGGGATTCTCAAAATGGCTACCACAAGGTATACACTGGGAAAGTATGCACTGCTCTAAGAATTGCACCCCATGTCTCTCTCTCACATGGGTCTCAAGAACTTTCTTATTTGTAAATGAATTCATGCAGATTGCACAGGCATACCCTCTGAACAACCAATGTGCCTCTTTCTTGTGAGCACCCATCCAATGGGCTCCTAGTGCTTCCCCATCACAAAATTCCTCTGTACAAATCTTGCACTTAACAGACCTCTGAGTGTTGTGTGTATTCTCATGGACCACAGGCTTCAGGACTATTTGTTCTGCACGGGAAGGGGAAACTGGCTTATCTTCATTCACATTAAAGCCCCAGAGCCTCTTGAGCTTCTCTTTTTCACAGCAAACTAATTTCTCAAGGCATTGACCGACACATAAATCTTTAGAAGCATCAAATAAGATCAATTGGAGTTGGGCCTCCTTAGGAACTGGGTTTCGGTGGGAAACAACCTTCTTGATGTAATCATAAAGAAGCTCACAAGCTTGATGCAAATGTAATTTTTGCTCTTGGGAGCTGCAGTTCCGCAGAAGATCAACAAATACATCCTTTGATATTATCCTGCTCTTACCATTCCTTGCCCGTTTAAGAAAGCCTGGTTTGTGTTTTTCGCAATACAGTGAATGCAGCCTTGCACGTTCAAGACAAGGATCTTTGCTATTTGTATTGTATGAGCCGATGCACTGCAGCAACTCCGTACCAGTGAAGCCCTTAATGGGATGCTCAGATTTCTCATTTATGATATTTTTCACACTTAGGGGTTCTCCCTCCATAACCGAGACTGCAATGTTTTGATCTGCTAAAATTATTTCCTTGCCATATGCAGTTCCTGACCCAGGAATCTTCTCCTTGTGCTCACTCTCTTGCTTATTCCCTGATGTGGTTGAACTTTCAATATTCATCAAGTATTGACTATTCTGAATCTTATGTTTCTTGCAAAATGGGAAGCCATATTGAGACCGATGCTTACATTTCGTACCATGAGTAGTGGTGCCTTCACACATGGGCACATTAATAGGAGATTGTTCCTCCTTTGCAGCTTTACCCAGAGAGGCCAAGTGTACACAACAGTAAACCTCACCATCACTTGCCCACCTCCCACACTGCCTTCCCTTAGCTTCAATAAAAGCCAGGCACTGGCGGTATTTATTACCAGGATCCAACATTTTGCTACCACTCCCTCCTAAAACAGTTGTCCCTTCCACTTCTGCCATTTGGATGAACTCAGGATTTTCAGCTTCAACTACAATCCCATCCCATCTGTCCGCCATGCTACCATGATACTCTGTTCGAACAGTTCCCTCAGTAAATGCTCCCTCTTTGGGACGCTCTGGCTCCAACGTTATAGTACTTCCAGGACCCTGGCTATTGAAAAATGAAGAATCAATCTCAATCATGTTAGCTTGAGGATGAACACCATGCAAAGGCACAGCTTGCAACTGGGAAGCCTGAACATCTGCACGACGGACTTCAAGCTTGGGCCTTTTCCTGCTGCTTTGGGGATCCATTGTCATGTAGTCATCACTGTTCTGCTGTTCTGTGTCTCCACCACCAGCTATGGGTTGTGAAGTTGAGAACCACTTCATGACTTCTTGCTTCCAGGTCTTCCACTCAGAACCCAACTCAGGCTGCACAGGTGCATTCCAGAGCGCTTCAACGTTATTCCACAATACAGACTCTACTAGTTCCTGGGTCAACAAGGAAAAAGCACATTAACAGTGATGGAATGTGAATGGGAAGAAAGTGACTAATGATCAATCTAAAAATGAATAAAATGTGTATTCAAGCTGGTGGCCAGGAACGAAATTTTGCATTATCAATGTATATCATGACTAGTGGCCAACTGTATTCTAGTAACAAAAAGAAGTTAAGCTCCAGCCATGAAAAGGCAGAGCAAAGACTTTTATGAAGTGAAGACTACCATAGGAAAGACAATAGAGAGAGGTATTAAATCCTGGACTACATCGACCACGGTGATTTCTGTAAAACGCAACCCTAAAATGATGCAGAATATAATGGAAAAATAGAACAAACAATGCACACAGATTTACGAGGTTCGGCAAGGTTGCATAAGTCCCCAGTGAGATGAGATCCTGCTTCACGATCAATGCAGAATAGGGTTACGGCGCTCGTCCCTCACACCTCTCAGTATTGCTTGCATTACAGAGAAAGAAACCCTCGCTACAAATATATAGCAAAAAACCCTAATCCGAAAAGTACACAATTGCCCTCAAATAAAAATTAAAAAAATTCGAGCGGGGGGCAGTGCCCCCCTACACCCCCTGTTATGCAAGGGCCTCCTACCCCCTTGCAACCCCCACGGCTCGCTAACTAGCTAGCAGGACCGCCATCCTGCCTGTCGAGGCACAGCACTAGTACTCCCTGGATTAAACTACGACGGAATACAAGACATCGTACACCAACAATCTCCATCTTGGCTTGAATTCTGTCAAGCCTCCTGTAAAGATAACCTATAGAAGTCTTCATCCCCGAACCTCATCAGAGGTACAAACCCGCACCTGTTTGGTGCGTCCCTCATCTTCAACAATGAGTAATATTAATCAAGTCCAAACAGGACTTGAACTTCTCTGTAGTAATTGGCTTCGTAAACATATCTGCAGAATTGAGATCTGTATGAATTTTTCTTAAGTGAATACTGCCTTCTGACACAAGCTCCCTGATCTTGTGAAATCTCACATCAATATGCTTTGTCCTTGCATGAAACACCTAATTCTTTGCAAGATGTATGGCACTCTGACTGTCACAATGTAACATTGTACCTCGTTGCTCCAACCCCAACTCATGAACCAATCCAGCCAACCAGACTCCTTCCTTGGCAGCCTTAACTGCCGCCATGTACTTTGCTTCTGTAGTGGACAATGCTATTGTAGACTGAAGCATCACCCTCTATGATATAAGTCCACCAACCAATGTAAATACATACCCTATAGTAAACCTCCTCTTATCTAAATCACCAGCATAGTCGAAATCAACATAACCTGCCAATTCTGCGGAACTTCCCTTGCCACTAAACATAACATCTGTATCTTTAGTCTTGCTCAAATATCTAAAGATCCACTTAATTGCATTCCAGTGCTCCTTCCCTGGATTACTCATGTATCTGCTAACAACACTGACTGCATGAAATAAATCCGGCCTGCTACAAATCATAGCATACATGAGACTCTCAACTGCGCTAGCATAGGGGACCTGAGACATATGCTCCACCTCCTTATGTGTTGTAGGGCATTCCCTTTCAGATAACTTGAAATGGCTAGCTAATGGAGTGCTAATCGGCTTAGCCTTTTCCATGTTGAAACGCTCTAGCACCTTTTCAATATACCTCTTCTAAGTTACCTAAAGTTTACCTGCATTTCTATCTCTAAGGATTTCCATGCCAAGGATCTTCTTAGCAGCACCAAGATCCTTCATCTCAAATTCAGCACTCAACAAAGACTTCAAAGAGACTATGTCATGTTTATTCTTTGCAGCAATGAGCATGTCATCAACAAAAAGCATCAACAAAATAATTGAATTATCACTTGACACTTTATAATAAACATAACTATCATACTCACTTCTTATGTAGCCAATCTTCATCATGTGGGAATCAAAACGTTTGTACCATTGTCTAGGAGATTGCTTAAGACCATAAAGCGACCTCTTAAGCAGACAAACATGATCTTCCTTTCCTAGCACCTTGAAACCTTCAGACTGCTCCATGCAAATCTGTTCCTCCAAGTCACCATGAAGAAATGCAGTCTTCACATCAAGCTGCTCAAACTCCAAATCATACATGGCAACCAAAGCAAGTAGTACCCTAATTGAAATGTGTTTCACCAGTAGAGAGAATATTTCATTGTAGTCTATCCCTTCCTTTTGTGCATTGCCCTTGGCTGCAAGTCTGACCTTATACCTTTCACGCTCCTTCTCAAATGCTGCCTCTTTCTTACGAAAGACCCATTTACACCCAATGATTTTTCTTCCCTTAGATTTTTCCACAATCTTCCAAGTTTTGTTCTTCTGTAGAGACTCAATTTCCTACATCATAGCTGCCATCCATTTATCATGTTGTGCATCACTCAAAGCATCATGGTATGAAGATGGATCACCTATACCTACAGTGAGGGCATAGGCAACCATGTCCTCAAACCCGTATCTCACAGGTGCTTTGTGAGTACGCTTCCCTTTACCCTTTGCTACAGTATAGGGAACTTCTACTGCTTCCTGTTGTCCTGGTAAGTCACTGGATGACTCATTTTCTCTTGTTGTTTCTGACTCACCTAACTCCACCTGCACAGTAGAACCTTCTTTATTTTCACCAACTGTTTGTGAATTACATTTTGACTTCACCATATGCGACTCATCAAGCACATCGTCTCTGCTAATCACAACTTTCTGTGAACTTGGATCCCACAACTTGAATCTCTTTACATCTTTCTTAAAACCAAGAAAAATACACTGCTTAAACTTTGAGTCTAACTTGGAACGCTGTTCACTCTCAACATGTGCATAGGTTAGACAACCAAATATTTTTAAAATAGAATAATCTACTGATTTTCCTGTCCATACCTCTTCGGGAATTTTACAATCAATCGCCTTTGATGGAGACCTATTGATGAGGAAACATGCCATATTCACTGCTTCTGCCCAAAATCTCTTACTCAACCCTGCATTCAGCCTCATACTCCGAGCTCTTTCTAGAAGTGTTCTGTTCATCCTTTCAGCTACACCATTTTGCTGCGGTGTCTTTGGAACTATGCAGTGACGTGTAATCCCTTCAGCTTTACACAATTTTAGAAATGGCTTGTACACGTACTCCCCTCCATTATCTGTTCTCAAGTACTTAATTTTTTTTCCTGTCTTCCTTTCTACCTCAGCCTTCCATTCCTTAAATTTAGTGAACACCTCACTTTTATGATTCATGAAATAGATCCAGACTTCCCTTGAGTAATCATCAACAAAGGTCACAAAATATTCTACCCCACCTTTAGATTTTGTTGTTGAAGGACCCCATACATCATTGTGTACATAATCAAGCACCCCTTTACTCTTATGTTTTGCAGTTTTGAAACTAACCTTGCATTGTTTCCCGAACACACAATACTTACAGAAGTTTAGTTTACAAGTTTTCACTCCGTTCAATAGTTTCCTTTTATGAAGCTCCATCAATCCTCTTTCTCCCATATGCCCTAATCCCATATGCCATAGATAGGTATCATCTGTATCAAATCTCGCATCTGTAGTCACAGATGCTCCACTTGTAACGGTGCTCCTTATGAGTCTGTATAGGTTTCCTGTTAGCTGTCCCTTAATGACAACCATAACACCCTTAATAACTTTGAGAACTCCACCTTCTGCTATGTACTTGCAGCCATTTGTGTCAAGTGCCCCCAAAGATACTAAGTTTTTTCTTAATTCTGGTACATGTCTCACATCTGCTAAAGTTCTTACTATCCCATCAAACATCTTGATTTTGATAGTGTCTATCCCAATGATCTTGCATACAGCATCATTCCCCATTAGGACAGACCTACCATTATATGGTTGATATGTATCAAACCAATCCTTATGTGGACACAGGTGATATGAACATCCAGAATCTAAAATTCAAGAATCAGAAGGTGGATTCTTACCTGATGATATAGAGAGTACATCTCCATCATCTCCATCTGAACTGTCAACCACGCTAGCTTCCTTAAATGCCTCATCTACACCTTTCTTCTTCAAGTCCGTCTTCCTCTTCAAGCACTCTCTTTTTAGATGACCTTCCTTCTTGCAATAGTAACAAGAGACTTTATCTTTGCCCCTTTTGATTTCGATCGACTCTTCCCAGATCCCTTCTGATTTGATCTTCCTCTTTCTTGCTCCTTGTCACCTCCAAAAAAACCTTCTCCTTGAGATTTTGTACTACTGGCATTCTTCCTTGTATCATTGGACATGAGGGTAGCCGCGACTTCATCCATCTCAAGGGTCTCCTTCCCATACAAGAGAGTCGTTACCAGGTGATCATATGATTCTGGGAGCAATGACAGCAACAGTAACACCTTGTCTTCATCCTCAATCTTAACCTCTAGGTTTGCAAGTTTACTTACGATCTGATTGAACATGTTAAGATGCTCTAATAGATCTGTACCTTCCTCCATCTGTAGAGAATACAATTGCTTTTTCACAAACAACTTGTTCGTTAAGAACTTCGTCATGTAGATGCTTTCAAGTTTCGCCCATAACTGCAGTGCAGATTCGATACCCACAACATATAATAGGGCATCATCAAAAAGATTCAATCGAATAGCACTTACAGCCTTTTCCTCCATCTCCTCCCAATCTTCGTCAGTAATTTTTGTAGGTTTCTTCGACTTCCCCAACAACGTTTTCGCCAAACCCTGTTGTATCAGAAGATCCTCCATCCTTTGACGCCAAAGAATGAAATTGTTCTTCCCATTGAACCGCTCGATATCATACTTGACATTCGATCCCTTCCCTACCATCGTGATAGTAAACCCTAGAAAACGGAAACCTAGAGCTCTGATACCAGTTTGTAGAAACGCAACCCTAAAACGATGAAGAAGATAATGGAAAAACAGAACAAACAATGCACACAGATTTACGAGGTTCGGCAAGGTTGCCTACATCCCCGGTGAGATGAGATCCTGCTTCACTATCAATGGAGAATAGGGTTACAACGCTCGTCCCTCACACCTCTCAGTATTGCTTGCATTACAGAGAAAGAAACCCTCGCTACAAACATATAACAAAAAACCCTAATCCGGAAAGTACACAATTACCCTCAAATAAAAGAAAATTTTGAGCGGGGGGCTGCGCCCCCTACACCCCCTGCTATGCAGGGGCCTCGTACCCCCTTGTAACCCCCACAACCCGCTAACCGGCTAGCGGGACCACCGTCCTGCCTATCGAGGCGCTGCACTAATACTCCTTAGATTAAACTGCGACGGAATACAAGACATTGTACACCAACAACTTCATGTGGCATTGAAAAAATGAATATCATAAATGCCAGTAAGTTTGAAAAATATAATCAACAACACCTTCGCCATGCTATTAAAAGCTGTCTGAGCTTTAGGAAAAATAGTTCTGTCAATGGCTACTCTTAAATACCCAATTATAAGTTACAAATACAATGTCAGTGTTCTAGCATATTGGTGATATGCATGATGGGACCACAACTAGCTTGACCTTTTGGGGTTGGGGTTGGGGTTGGGGTTGGGGTTGGGGGAGGAGGGGAGACCAGAGCATTCAAAGGGAAAATAGAGATACATTACACAATTTCAATGTTTATACATATAGAGGGTAGAGGAATAGGAAATCTTGTTATAATACCCTCGTGAAATGTTAGTATTAATGTGAATAGTTGTTGTCTGAGAGGGGGAACAATTAAGATTTTGACCTTGTGTCAAAAGATGGTTCGATCAGAGTCATTCAACAAACATTAATTCTGAAGTGATGCAATTGGGCGTGGGAAAATTTGGGATTAATTTAGTACCCTGATTTGTTTCCTTTATTGTTAGTGTAGGGTGTGGTCAAGTTAGTAGGGAAATTCAATTTTAGATTTCAATTCCTAATTTAGGCTAGTTTCCAATTTATTTACCTTCCATTTTTACACTTTGCTTGCCTTTATATTGATGTAACTCAATGGAAATTTCAGTTTCAAGAATTGATTGAAAATTGAAGGAACGTGTTTTGAGTTGTAAACTATGGTTGCGGAGCGTGGTTCTCTTCTTTCCCTTTTCTAATATTCTTTCTCCATCTCTGATTTTTCTGTTTTCTCCTCTTCCTCTTCCCCTTCCTTGTTATACTCTGGTCTTCCTTTTCTCTGTTGCCGTTACTTCACTGGGCTGCAGAAGGCTTGATCAATCTACCTCAAAAGCACCCCTTTTGGCCTAAGATCTAGAGCGAAGGAAGTTCTTCCCAAAGTGACCTGAACCCTAGACCCTTAAACCCTAATACTATTCCTGCTGCAAGTTTGAGTTCTGCAAGTCTGCAACAGAGCAGGTTGTCTCTCCTACCGCCAGATTCAGTTGCATGTTTCATGACAAGTCTGATTGGAACTGTTGAGTCTTGTCGAAGTTGGATCTACAACCATCCTGCTGCTGCGATTCATTACCAAAAATCCCAGGTCGAGACCAGCCCTGGAGATCGAGATTTGTTGTTCGAAGCGGTCCCTGGTTTACCACCTTGGCCCTGGTTTCTATCGGGAAGAAGATCGCAGGTTATTATATTGCTTTAGAGAGTTGAATTTGTGGTTATTACAAGAAAGCCCCCCTGTCCTAAAAAGTGTGTTCTGTTATTTCTTTCTTTACTTTGGCAATTACAGAATACCCCCTCTTCTAATTTCCTATCTCAGTTGTCCCTATCACTTATTATGCTATCAGTACATGATTGTTACTAAAATTACAAGAATACCATTCAACCATTAAATTGAGACATTTTGTCATTATTGTGGGCCCTAAGCAATCTGATTCTAGCTTTTGGAACCCGGATCCGCATCAAATGGTAGGAGAGCGAATTTCTTGCTATTTCCTAATCAAGACAGGTCACGTCACCAGTGCTGAGTTGCAGAAATTGTATCTTAAGATAATTGAGAGAATCAACAGAAAACTGATGCCAGGGTTGAGAAGAATGAGCCAAAACAAGACAAGTTCATGGACGAAACTCTAAGCGCCGTCACTAAGATTCTTGCATTTATACAGAAGTTTGAAACATGAGCTGACGAAGGACCGTCTGCACCACCGCCTCAATTTCATGCCCTACAGATCGAAGATACACCTCAAAGACAGCAACATGATCCAATTATACCTCAAGATGTTACCCGACAATTTTCTAACAAAGATTATGGCATCAAAGTTGAGATTCCAGAGTTCATTAGTGAAAAGGGACCCGAAAAATTTCTTGATTGGCTTACTAAAGTGGAGAGGATTTTTTGCCGATAATCCCTTCCGAACAAGAAGTGTGAACTTATCATCACCAAGTTTATTGGGTATGCATGTTCATGATGAGATAATGTATTACATTCTATGTTTGTTAGACGACTTGGACCCATTATCAATTGAGAGGTCATGAAGTAGATTCTCACTGGGAAATTTGTTCCTCCTAATTATGAGGTGATGTTTCATAAATTGCTTAATTTTCAACAAGGCAATAAGGATGCGGATACCTACACCCTCGAATTCCACAATCTTCAAGGTGCCGACTTTAGGAAACAAACTAGCAACAGGTGATACGATATATCAGTGGACTAATTACTGAGATCCGACTCGAATTAGCTAACTAATTTCAGGTTCGTTGATGTGGCAACAACTCATACCAAGACAACTGAAGAGAAGTCCATTTATTGAAAGAGTGTGACCAAGACTCCTTTAGTTTATAGACATCCACCATGTATGGAGGAAAGGAATATTGAATCTCGCAGAGTTAAAAAAAAATTCAGAATTCAACAAGGATAGTGATTGGTGAAGAACATCAAATGCCAGAATTGTGGCGAGAAGGGTCACTACTTCAACAAGTGCCCTAATAGGACTCGTTCTGTGAATGCAACAGAGAAGCAGCTGAACAAAGACAAATGATGATGTTGATCCTAATTTACATCCTTATCCCTTCGATGCCGATGATATTGACTATGATGATGATGATGTCGAAGCTCATTCCGCTAGTCTTACATCCTTCTCAAACAGACTAGTTGACAAGGCTCCTCTCTTCAGACAAAAGGGTACTCTCCTACACGGTTCCGATCTTATTGATATTCGTACAGTTGTTGACACCGGGACAAAAGCAAACTTCATCTCTGCTGAATTTATTCAAACACACAACCTTCCACAGATACAACTTTTCAAGAAGATTCACATGTAAGGTTTTGGACTCATAGCTCGAGAAGGGGCCACTAAAGTTGGGCCATTACATGCTTAGTCACCCCACTGGCGCACTACGACATTCTTCTAGCGCGACCTTGGCAATGATATGCTGGTACTCTCTACGATGGTGCACAAAACACCATCAAGGTAAAGCAAGGAGGTTGTACGTATTTAATGACACCACACGCATTATCAAACATGCCACGTCGTCGACAGTCTCCTGCTCCAGTGACATATCACCTACCCTTCCTCTTCACGGAGTTACATTCCCATCATTTGCTTCAAAATATGTGCCACCTCATCGTCGGGCGATTTATAAGGGTATCTTGGGAGCACGACCTAACTCGACGGAGTCGAGTTCTTTTAAGACCGGAAGAGTTGATGTAATTGGGCATGGGAAGATTTGGGATTAATTTGGTACCTTGATTTGTTTCCTTTATTGTTAGTGTAAGGTGTGGTCAAGTTAGTTGGGAGATTTAATTTTATATTTCAGTTCCTAACTTAGGTTAGTTTCTAATATATTTAGCTTCTAGTTTTACACTTTGCTTGCCTTTATATTAATGCAACTCAATGGAGATTTCAGTTTTGAGAATCGATTGAAAATTGAAGGAATGTGTTTTGAGTTGGAAACCATGGTTGCCGTGCGTGGTTCTCTTCTTTCCCCTTTCTAATATTCTTTCTCCATCTCTAATTTTTCTATTTTCTCTTCTCTTCCTCTTCCCCTTCCTTGTTATACTCTGTTATTCTTTTTCTCTGTTGCTGTTACTTCACTGGGTTGCAGAAGGCTTGATCGATCACCCACGAAAGCACCCCTTTTGGCCTTAGATCTGGCGCTAAGGAAGTTCTTCCCAAAGTGACCTGAACCCTAGGCCCTTAAACCCTAATACTATTCCTGCTGCAAGTTTGAGCTCTGCAACAGAGCCAGTTGTCTCTCCTACAGCCAGATTCAATTGCAAGTTTCACGACAAGTCTGATTTGGAACTGTTGAGGCTTGTCGAAGTTGGATCTACAACCGTCCTGCTGCTACGATTCATTACCAGAAATCTCAGGTCAAGACCAGCCCTGGAGATCGAGATTTGTTGTTCGAAGTGCTCCCTGGTCTACCACCATGGCCCTGGTTTCTATCGGGAAGAAGATGGCAGGTTATTATATTGCTTTAGAGAGTTGAATTTGTGGTTATTACAAGAAAGCCCCCTGTCCTGAAAAGTGTGTTCTGTTATTTCTTTCCTTTGGCAATTACAGAATACCCCCTCTTCTAATTTCCTATCTCAGTTGTCCCTGTCACTTATTATGCTATCAGTACATGATTGTTACTAAAATTACAAGAATACCATTCAACCATTAATTTGAGATATTTTGTCATTATTGTGGGCCCTAAGCGATCCGATTCCAGCTTTTGGAACCCAGATCCGCATCATGAAGAGTGCTGGAAAACAAGAATAAGAACATAATTTCTACTAAATGTTTTCATACTCCCAAATTGTTTAATTAAAATCAAGATTAATGGTCCATCCAAGGACTACATTTTCCTAGTACTGTCACATAATTATATTCATTATGAATCTCATGTGGCATACATAAATTGCCATGACTATGGTTAGAGTAATTAACATACACACGTGACACGTCTATGTCAGAAAATTCAAGATTGTGCCAAACCTTAAAAATCTGGAATTATCTAAAAAAAAATTAATTAAGAATCTAGAAAGGGGAGCTATTAAACATACTGCAAATCCGAGACAATCATAGCACAAGAGAGCAAGGATGTTTTCCTTACAAGAGGAAGCACCCCTTTTATTTTTAATACAAGTCCGTGGCAAGTGGGATAAGTACCTCCTTAAGTGTTTCGACAGATTCAGCACTCTGTGCATCCCTACAACGATGTGCCCAAAGGTCAAAAGAACGTTGTAGCCAACCAGGATCTATAAAGTGCTGCAATATCATCTGCGTTAGAAATAAATTTCAGTACTTCATTAGTAGAACATAAGCAGTTTTCTACATGCACATAATTTGGTAAACTAAAAGCAGATATAATCGAAGAAACAAAAATGGGGGTCAATTTCAAATTCTCGTGGCACATGGGGTCGTCTATAAACAGAAAACGGAGACAAGATGCATATCCAGTTGTCGGGTGTCAGTATATGCTCCCCAGTCCCCACACAGTTATATCTTTAAGGACCAAAATTAAAATAAGCAGATAGTGCTAAATGGGTCAGAAACAGGAGCAGGAGATTAGGATTATCAGCCAAGGTTTTTTTTTTCTGCTGGAGGCAAAATTTGTTCAAAGAGTGCATTAGTCTATAGCATATATGCTATTAAGTTTCCAAAACATAGAAGACGATGAATCTGTCAGCCTCAGTTATAGGGTGGAAAAAACTACATTGTTCCCCAGTTTCCTCTTTATTTTTGTTCCTTTCATATTGAAGAATGTACCACTAAGTGGCTCTCTCTCTCGACATATGTGGCCATATTTGTTTAAAAAATCGAAGATTGCTTCAAAAAGCCCCATCACTGATAAGTGTCCTCATATACAGATATTGATGCAGATTCATCACCAAAACAGGCTTCTTTTATTAGGAATAAGCCTAGGGTTGGGTTTCATACATGTTGGGCCTTTGATCCCATGTGTTTTGAGTGTAATGGGCCATTTTCACGGGCCAAAACTAGGGGTATAATGGTTGCATACGGGATTAACTAATTTTTTTCCTTTTACATTAGTTTCCTTTTTAGTTGGGTTCAATTTAAGTTATATTTGTTTTCTCAGGAGTCAAGTTATTAGTTGAGTCAAGTCATTAGTAGTTAGTTTCCTTTCTGAAAGTTTCCTTTTTTAGTTTTTAGAAACTATTGTATTGGGAGAATATTTGGTTTCCTTTTTTAGAACCTTCTATTTTGTTATACACTCCCTCATCAACATTATAAATAAAGAAGAGGAAGCTCCTCAAGCTCCAGCGATTTGAAAAAAACAATTGTTGTAGCTGCTGCTGCCTTCTCCATGGAGATTGTCTTGTGTTTGATCAAGGCTAATGGAACTGGTGTTTGATCCAGTTGACTCTCTAAGGTGAAAAGCCCAAGAGGTCCTCTTCTACTTTATTATCATTTTTCTTACTGTTTTCAAGCACTCCAAGTATCAAATTCCATCTCAGTTCATCCCAGGTAAACCACACCACTGATCTGCAGTACTTTCTATTTTCCAGTTCTGAAACTCTCTTTCTTGTTCCCAAATCCATCCCTGATTCAAGGGCTTTCAACCACCTGATTATATCCATCTTTTGGTTGAGTGTTAGGCCCCATCTGAAGGTGGTTACATCTCAGTTTAGGCCCCATCAGACGACTGGTTGGTCTGCTACACAAATCACCCACAGTTCTATCTGATAGGATATTTTGACCTAATCTGTTCTGTTTTCTGAGATTGATAGATACGTCTGGTTATTTCTGATTTATATGGATGTTTGTTCAAGATTTATGATCTGTTATGACCCTATATCTGTATCTGATTTAGTCCTTTAATCTGGGTTATATTCTGATCTCATAAATTCCAGTTTCTGGATTCGAAACTCTGACTTACAGATCTGTTTTCCTCCTTATTACAGTTATACCTTGATTGTTGTTTGTTCTTTGACAAGTATCCTGCAGTTTGGGATTAGGTTGGCCTTACCAATCCTAGTTCTACATTAAGTGGTATCAGAGCATGGCAAAGAGCAACCCATCGAGGGTATCGCCCCTCATGTTGATATGATGGCTGCGATGATGGAGATGTTGATACAACTAAATCAACCAATGGTGCGAACGGATGAAATATTAGCTAGAATGTAGCTTTGGGAATAGGTTGGCCTTGCCAATCCTAGTTCTACATTAGATATATATATATATATATATGCCCATCAGTTTCACCAGTGAGAACAGCTAAATGCAGCATATGCTAACAATGAAATAAAATTGCCAGGAATGGGGAAAGTTCAGGGTCTTCTAAAAAATCAAATTAGACCATTCTGACCAATGGTTCCACGCCACGACGCTACAACCAAAATAAGAAGATCAATAAGAAATACAAGGGGCAGTAACTATTTTGAATAGTCCAACCCAGTCTGATGGTCTAAAAAGTTGGACAACCAAAACTGTAAGGTCTTTTGGCTGGTCAAAGCCCCAAAGCAGCCTTACCTAGGGACCAGAATACTCACACATTATAGTCAACTGAAGAGAGCCCAGTGCAGTAAGTTCTAAAACAGTAGATTTATCATGGAGAACAAGAGCTGGAGATTCCTTTCCACAGAATAAGCAGGTTGTTTTTCCCTTTCCAAAGTTCTCCCCTACTTTACTGAACATAAATGGAATGAGTGGAATGAGTTTGAGAGTTTGGAATAAATTACTTCTGAGTCGAAAAATTCTAAATTCTTTAATTTTGAGAGCTTACCCAGTTGAATGTCCATCAGGTTTACCACTACACCACTCAAACACAATGGAATGAGTTACAGCTGACATATTCATAGAGCGTGACAGTTGAAGAGGATTTGTCTAACCTACCATAAGTAGTTGGGATAAGGTTCGGTGAGTTGAGCAGTGGGCTCCTAATGGATGAATAGTTCACTTTGTTTCCCATAGATTTGCAACTAATAGTAGAAATTTAAGTGTGAAGATTGTTTCCAACAAGTCATACAGTTAAATTAACAGATTCTATTCCAAGATAATAGCGTTGGCACTCCCCCCACCCCTAAAAAGAAGTGACTATTAGGGTCTCTAATCCAAACTTGAGGCACCAAATGTATAAGAGGGCATCAGAAGTGGATTAAATTCCAGGACTCGTTAATTTTTTCAGCCCACTTGATGGAACTCACATACAGCCACTCGAAGCATATAAAAGAATATGATGGCATAAATTCTAGTGGACAAGTTCCGCTTTGCCATGAGTCACATGACAATGGAGAAACAGGGCCCACCTAGGAACATAAACAGAGCCACATGGGAGCATTTTGGATATTATTTGGACATTTGGATAATATAAGGATTCTTAGCTGCTTTTGATTGTAATTCTTATTTTCTATTAGCTATAGATCCAATGGCAATACTATAATTTTTCTGGGCAGTACTCTGTACTCCAATGTTTGATTTAGTCATTTAGGTAAACTTAATAGTAAAGTCAAGCATGATTTATTCATTCATGTCATACTTATTTGTTTGGATCATTAGGGTTTGGGAGGCGGTTAAGGAATGAATGTAGGCTTTGTTCTCAAGGTGAGAAGGTGTGAATAAATTATTTGTTCAGGTATATGTTTGCTTCTGAGGTTTGAGTGAGTTGATGTCACTGGTGAGGGTTAGATGGATGTCATCATCCTCCCTACTTGCAAATAGAAAGGAAAAGGGAGGGGGAGGGGGAGGGGGTGGGGGTGGGGGTGGGGGCGGGGGGGCGCAGTCAAAGGAAGAGCAAGAATAGATGGTGAATGATTCCTTTACCACTTTGTTGGAGCATATGGGTGGAGAGGAAAGCCAATAATTTTAAGCCAAGGAAATCTGGTGTACAAAGTGGTCATAAAAATGAAGAAATGGTATTTTTTGGTTGCCCATAGTCGCAGATTTCAGGGGACAGAATACCTATTCAGTGGTGTGGAATTGCTCCACTTTCGTGTAGTAGATCCTCTCATGGTTCAAGATCTCGCTGAGATCTCGTTTTTTAGATTAGCGAGACAAGATCACAGGCAAGGTGTAAAAACGACAAGATCTCGCAAAATCTCGCCAGATCTCACCAAGATCTCACCTCTCCCTCTACTTTTTTGAAGAAAAAACGCTAAGGGCCAAGAATTTTGGTGCTTTTGCTTGAGGATCTCCATTTCTATTTTATGTCATTTCAAATTTTCAAATGTATGTTAATGTGACTCATCAGTCATCAATGTTAATTGTTAATCAATTAAGTAAGTATCTATGATGTCTTTTAAATTCTTAAGATTATGTTGTGTCATGTGTTGGTTGTGGAATGTGGATTGTGGAATAGAGCATACTAGCCTAGGGTCCGAAGAGCCGGAGACTACTTACATAGGGTACGAAGTCAAAATACCATTTTAAGTTTGATTTTTAAAAAACTGATGTTTCCATTGTGTTTAGACATCCTAAAATAGGATAAATACCTAGTTTCAAGGACTACAAAAACCATATGACCACAGAGTTGACCGCAAAAAAATACATGATCTTAGCGAGATCTAGGCGAGATCTGGCAAGATCTCTCTTTTTTGGATTAGCAAGATGGAGGGCGAAAGCGAGATCTTAAACCATGGATCCTCTTTCCTAGGTCGCTATGATGGTTTTATGCACCTTTGTAAAGGATCTTTTTGGTCACCCAATGTTAGTACAAATATTTACTTTTCTTCAAAGAAAAGAAAAGGGATTTAACATCAAAACCACACCAATACCATGAAGTCGTAGTTGTTAACATGATCTAACAGAGAGTATGGGGCAAGGAAATTCAATAAGAAAGAAGGAACTAGAAACCTCGATGTGGATCGCTTGATTCATTCCATTCGGAAAATAGATCTTACAATGGTGATTCATACGATTCATCCAAAGAATTCAACAAGAACTTGTTAATTTGTTTTGAACTCTACGATTTATTGAATGAAAATCGGGGTAATAGAAAGCCCTATAACTGTATGCTAAATAGTAACACAGAGAGAATCATTAGCAGCCATCGAGGGCAAGAATTTACACTGTGAAGCTTCAAAAGCATCCTTCCAAGCTCTGGATAACCTTTGCATCGGGAAGCCTCCATAGCAAATTCCTTCCAGGCTGTCACCTTTCGAGCATTCTCTATTACAGCCTTTCAAAGTGAGCAAAAAGTAAGAAAATGCACAAAATAAGATAAACCAAAAAAGAAAGAAGGCAAGGAAAAAGAGACCCAAATATAAATCCATACCTCAGTATGCAGTTGGTCACTAATATTCAGCATGGCAATGGCAAGTTTTTGCATAATAAAGCGGCGTGGAATGGTTAAATCTTTGACAATTTCCACCCCAGTGTGATGTGTCCTATGTGCAATTGGCTCTGGGAACTCATGGATGGAACGGACAAGTAGTGTATCTACCCAGGAATGATTCCTAGACTGGGGAAAGAACACCACGATATACTTCTTCCTATCATGTGTAGGCTTTGCTTTCAAAGTTGATAATGGCCAATCAGGCCTGGCACATCTGATACCTGCCTGCCACTTTCCTCTCCACTATTTGAAAGAAAAGGAAGAATCAACGTTGGATTAGAACAAGGGCTTCATGCACTACTCAATCATGAACTGATTGCTTTATTTCTTTATTAAAGATAAAAATGTAATAGAGTGAAAAAGAAAAAGCCAATGTTTAGGTGCAAGATATTGCCAAAATTATGAAGACCCTAAGATCAAAACCACATATTCAAGAAAGCTACAAACTAGAGCCTCCCCCCCACCCCAAAAAAAAGAGAGAGAAAGAAGCTCTGATTACTTCGACCCTCAAATTCCCTAATTGCCGGCAAAAATTCAGTGGACTTTATCGTAATTAATGAGGGCTATAAATAAAGGAAGGACAACCAGGGTGTAGACCCTGGGTAGATCACGATAAGAGTTGCTTTCAACCCATTTTCTGGCCAATTTACCTTCGCTTTTATCACTATTCAAAAGAATCGAATACAGCATAAGGCTACAGTCATCAGACAACTTAAGCACAAGAAAATTCTTAGGTGGGACCGTCCAAAAGTTAAAAGCAACAACAACTAGTGTGGTGTAATGGAAGACTGTCATCATGGTCTGGGAAGCTCCTTAGATTTCCTCCATGTATGGGGGCTTTGTGAATGCATTTTAAACCAAAACCCCAGAGACAAATTGTATCATACTACATCATGAACCAGAAAACTATTAATTCCATGATAGTCAAAAGAAAATATATGAAAAAAAAAAAAAGTAAACAACAAGGGATACCTTGACCCAAAGTGCTACAGTTCCATCTTGATCTGGCCATTCGGCCCCTGGAAGATGAGATTCTCCCTCCAAGTTTCCATTTTGTAGTACACATTCAGTTTTATACACAATCAAATGGGAGTTCTCAGAGGTTGTGCAAGGTTCTGAACTTTCTTTCTGCTCATTCATATTACCATGTTGAAAATCATGGAAGTTAATAGGCCCTTGCCCCTCAAAATCTGAAACTCCACAGTAAACACCTTCTGGAGCTTGTAGACTGCCTATTCGCCCTAGATCTCCACTTGGACCTTCAGTCTTTGGCACAGAGGCATCCACCATACATGCATTGTTTGATACTTGTTTTCCCTGTTGAGCTGAGTTCTCCACCATAGAAAAAAGCTGTCCCTGGCCTCTTTTGATGGCAGCTGAATTCTCAAACATATTGGACATCCGAACATGGCACCACTTCCATAAGCCCACAAGACCAACCAAATGGAAAAGTCAGATCAAGGATTAAAATGCAAAAGTTTATGGCCAGGATCGAAACGAAATCTCGAAACTTGCTCAAAACACATTTCATTTGAAATGATCTGAAAATGACAAAGCTCATTTCATTCTAATACCAACATCAATGATCATAAATGTAAAGCACACAAGAAATAACATTAGCTTCATATAAGAATCAAATCCAGATAGTCCACAAAGACTCCTCGTATAAATTATTTGATAGTAATTTCAAAATAAGGTTGGCATTTATTTAAACCATGGACCAGGATTCAAGACACGCCTATATCCTCATCCTATTGCAAAAAGATGCCTTCACACCCTTACCCATTACCTTCCAGGTTTGAGTGAAGAAGAAGGAAAGGAGTAAGAGAACACCTAGCCTTCACACAAAATACCAAGTTACGCAAGACACAAAAGTAGTCTTATTGTACCACTATAAGAAAAAAGAGGTGCCTAACTATGTGAGAGTTGGACTATAATCATCCTAAGGGTTAGGAATTGGTCATATCCCATGCCTGAACCACTGAAAGAAACGAGTCATAACTAAGACCATGATTACCAATGATTAGAAGACCAAGAGCCAAGCGAAGCTGATACCGTCCTGGAAGAATTCAACCCCATAAACCGGCTTATAAAGTGAAGGGACCCAAGACCATATCAACTCACATCAATTCCCATAAGAAAATGATGTGGGATCAACCCCCATAAGCTGATATAGGATCGGAACATACCACCACGCTTCCAAACCCGATGTCTATGGTGGCCCACTCTGGATCAAGTAGCCCTTTCTAAGCAGCTCTCACTCTGCTCTAGGGTTTCTGCCTGGCGGCAGGTAGCCCTTTCCTAGCAGCTCTCACTAAGGCAACAAGGCGCCCTTTGGCGTGGGTTGGGGTGAGGATTGGCTGCTCTAATACCACTGATATGGTCCTAGAAAATATACTCATAAGTCATAATATGTACTCAGATGGAAAATCTACCAAAGGCAAAAGCAAGCAAGAGCACAGCTAAGATGACCAATGAAGAAGACACTACCAGTATCTGTGTTTCAAGGAGATCTCCCAACAAAAATTGACACAATTCAAAGCCCACGAACATCCATCTGATATATTCTCTTGGACTTTCAGAATATTATACATACTATGTGTAGCAAATACTGACACCAACTCCTCCACAATAGTCCATGATCTTTGGAGCCTTGGAATCTTTCACTTGAAAACTGTACCAAAAAGATTCCATACAATGGAACAAAATCATGTTTTCTTGCAAGGAAGAAACAATGGTGATCAAATCCACAATCATAAACTTTCTGGTTTTAATTAAGATGCATGAAAGTTGGAAGCAGCAATGAGGTCCATGGCTGCAATGTAATCCCTGTGTATAGCAAGAATTTTATCTCCTCCATGTTTCTCTGATGTAACTGCTCATATTTATAGATTTGCTTTTTAAATCTGGTGCCTTTATCCAAGCAGTACCAAATAACAATAATTACTTCATGTAGATACAAAGTGCCTTTCAGTGAGAGGAGCAAGCATTTGTACAGATGTGTGTTATTCTTTGGTTATACAGGGAGAGCTCCAAGCAATTCCAGGATAATTATCACTCTAGCAAGTATACAATAGATCCAGTCACCACCAAGTGTGCACATTGGGTACAATAATTGAAATGTGAGGTTGCCAAATCATTCTCCTATGCAAAGGTGATTATTGGTTCCCCTCATGCCAAGCACCATCAAGGACAGCTTTGATGGATGAAAGTAGGGAATCTAGGTCCCTTGGCCAGTAACAGTTCTCTGAATGGTTTAGGAAAAATTACTTGTATCAATTTTGGTCTCCAGGGGGTGGACAAGATTTTAGCACTCCTTGACCCCATGCTTCTTGTCACTCTTGGAATTGAAGGATTGATGATTGAGAGACTTCTCATAGTAGTCGATGGATTCTTCTAGGGATGAGTGCTCCATGGAGATTGTCTCATTCTTATAGTTACCCTTGCATCCAGAATAAGCATTCACTCTAGTAGATGCCTAGTATGGTCGGTGCAGGAGCTGATGACATGGGCAACAGGCAAGGAAAACCAGATCTATATCATATTTTTAGCCCAAATCCTTTTAGACAGTGAAGAATAAAATTACAGTGAGAGACAGAATACAGGCTCCCAAAAGTAAGCAGGGTGTAACATAATCATGGATAATATTAGAGGAATGCTCAACCCCAAATGATGAACGCCTCATGACCACCTGCTTGGCTAGGCCATCCAGCAGGGAGTTCACTAATCTTTGCCACCAGAATGAGATAATAATGTTGGAGGCAAGAGAACTTGCCTCTCTAATACAACAAGTGAGTAGCCAAGGACTCCAGCCAATGTATGGCCAATCCTAACTCTTTCTGATGTAACTCCTGATTTGCTGGTGACTGTATCTTAGGCTCTTAGCTACTAAGTTAGCGAACACTCGAAAGAGAACACTTGGTAAACGGATCAATTATTCAGGGTGATCTCTTGCCTCTCTAATACAAGAAGTGAGTAGCCAAGGACTCCAGTCCCCTAGAATTAAAAGCCAATGTATGACCAACCCTAACTTTTCTGATGTAACCCCTGATGTGCTGATTCGACTGTATCTTAGTCCTTCCACATCCCTGAAGAGTATGCAGGATCCTAAACATCATCTTTTCAGTTGATACTTGATAGTACCATGTGTTTCTCATAGCAGACATATATGGTAGGAAGTCAAATGACTAGTCTACAGACTGTTGAAAACACTATCGTGTATTACAGCCTACCAACTTGAGTCTCTTGGAACAATAACATGTAAAAACAACTTTACGAGAAAAGCAATCAGCGGTCCTAGTAAACTTCATAAGTTGAACATAGTAAAATAAAATCCATAGGAGCTAGTCCACATTGCATGATATAATATGAAGTAAGAGATTTATATATTTTGTCCATTTAAATATGAAGTGTGCCATGTGCTGGACACTTGTTACATATAGGCAGGAAGGACCTTCAGATAACAAGATTTCTTTTTTAAGTGAATATGACAATTAACCTTATTCAAAGTACAAACATCCATAACGAAAAATAGATCCCCCAATTCTTTGTCATAAATATCCAAGTTTTTTTTCTTTCAACCTAGTTGATTATGCTCTGTCAACTCAAGTACAGGGAAAATTTTCATGATTTGGAAAATGGAAATTACCATGTATGTCATACGACCTGCCACTATGAAAAATAAAATCTTTAACGACTTATCAGAAAATTAATAATAATAATAATAAAATTAACGTCTTTGATGAACTACATGGGCCAATAGAGGAAAAAATTACCATCTATGACAATTAACCTTATTCAAAGTACAAATTATACGAAAAGGAATGCCACAATTCTTGTTTATAAATATACAAGCATTTTTCTTTCAATTCTACACCAGAAATCATGACCCTCCTAGTTGATGATCTGTCAAATCAAGTTGCGGGGGAAAATTTTTCATGACGTGGAAATTACCATGTATGTCGTGCAACTGACCAATATGAATAGTAACCATCTATGTTGTACAACTGAGCAATATGAATAAATAGTAATCTTGAACGAACTACTTGGACCAATAGAGGGAAAACTTACCATCTATGACAATTAACCTTATTCAGAGTACAAATATCCGTAACGAAAGTGAGGTGCCACAATTCTGTCATAAATATCCAGGCTTTATTCTTTCCAACCTGGTTGATTATGCTCTATCGACTCCAAGTTGCGGGGAAAAAATTTCTTGATTTGGAAATTACCATGTATGTTGTACAACTGACCAATATGAATAGTAACATCTTAAATGTACTACTTGGACCAATAGCGGAAAAACTTACCATCTATGTATGGTCTACATGAATTTAGAGATAAATAGGTAAGCAGCAGCATAGATTTTGCACTTAAGGTGAACACGTTTTCTAGCTGCGCGTGCTAATGCATCAAAGCATGCTAACGCACAACGGTATTATAAGATCAGCTTGACCACCGGGAGACAAGGCTCTACGATCAAACACATTTTTAACCATTGAACCATCTTGAACTTTTAATCTAATCATATCATTTAAGCCTAGGCTCCATTTTTTAACCCCTTTTTGGATAAATCGAAAAAAAGCAGTCAGAATTGTCCAAGTTTATGGATAAACAAAAAGTATAATAACCATGGAAAACAAATAAGAGATAAAAATTGATGCTTTTTAGCACCTTAGAAAATAAGTTCAATAAATGATAGACCCACGCACTCAAACATTTGAATGAACACATCTGACAACCATCCAAATAAAACCTTTTAGCTATCAACCTTTGGATCCTGAACCCATGTAGCATAAATAATTATTAAATAAGAAAAGAAGAACCTAACAAAATGATCCTTATCCTCCATTTAGATGTGTCAGTCAATATGCAAACCTCCTAAACTAGAAACATAAATTTCAGAATATTAGTTGTTTAACCCTTCTAAAAAATTGATCATTAAGCCTTTAAAGGAAATAAATCATGTTTTCTTCCTGTTCCACGACGTAAGAAATAATCACTATTCTCAACGACCCAGAGTCCCAGATCTGAGAACACATCCACGATCCCTGAGTTCAGGTGTTATCACGATCAAAAAACCCTAAACTAAAATACCCAGATTATAAAAGACAAGAACAAGTGACGGAAAATTGTATCAAGAACCCACATTTATCACAATCAACAGTTTCACAGATCATCAACAAGTAAACACGTCAAAGTCCAAATTCAAATGTTACAACCCATAGGATGAAAACAAAAAATTAAAGAAAATAAAATAATTAAATTAAATTAAAACTAGGGTCCAAATCCAAATCTAAAATCCTTGATCAAATAAACCCATTCGAAAAAATTACTAACTCATCTAATCAAACAAGGGTTTCGTCCCAGTTTTGTTATTATTGACTTATTGGATTAAGTTTCAGGGGAAGGAGTATATATGGAGATTTGAGAACTTGAGACTAGAGATGGGACATAAACAAAGACTGTACAAAGGTTACATGCAAGACATGTCTAAGCACACCCACACGCACACACACATACACACACACACACGCTAACGATAGTAGAAGGTGATGAGAAATGAGGCTAGCTAATGTACCTTTAAAAGGGAAAGGGTGCAGGAGATGGTAGAATCCCTGGATGATCATCTCCTTTGTCCATGGACGTTTGGTGGTGTGGGGTGAAATTGAGATTGGCGATTTTATCCTAAGATTGTTCCCAAGTGACCAATTCCTTTTGGTTTCAGGTATGTGTCGAGTTTGTGTATCTGATTGGAAAAAAAAAATACCGATACAGAAGGGGGAAGAAGCCGACCTTGACGGGGGTACAAATGGGTGTCTAAGAGATCTTTTTTTTACAAATTTGTAGTTAGGTGAGTGAATCTACAGCTTCTGTATCCCGCTTCCTTTTTCCTCTCTTTCTTTTTCTTTCTTTTCTCTCCCAAGACCCCAACTTTATAAGAGTACTTCATCTCCTAAGTTATAGGCTGCAAACTAGCGGCCAATTTTTGGCCATCATGAACGTCTCTCTACCTTCAATGGCTGAACCCAGAAAAAATAAAATTTGTTACACCACCATAAATCTATTAACCCAGCTTTTAGGTCCCAGGTCGCATCGATAAGGTTTTAGGGTTCTGGATTTTTTTTTTTTTAAATTGAGGAAATTGCGAGAGCCCTACATCTTGAATTAATACAGGTAAATTTGGAAGGTCTTCATCATTTTTGGACAAATATGAAACATTAACTTTAACACTATTTTAGTTCAGGCTTTTATCAATCACGTGGTACTCCTAATGATACGTCTGCCTTATAGGGTCATGAATAATTTAGTTAACATTAATAAACCTTTCTCCCATTTTTTTTAAATTTTTGAGAGCTTGGCACCACAACCAAACAGGAGATCCAACAAAAAAAAGGAAAAAAAAAGACACCTACTTGGATTGCAACGGCAGCCAATGAAATGGAATCAATAAAGGTATTTATGAGTTATTCCACATAATTGGCCATCAATAGGGTTGTAACTACTTGGCTGCAACTTGTTCAGCACCCAAATTTTATCCCCCCTAAGGGTGTCAAATTATCGTTTGATTCAATTTTTTATCGGGTTGAATCAATTTCGACTTCTTAGGAGGCCATCCCAAATCAAACCATTAAAAAAAAAATTGTTTTAATTTTGATTCAATTTGATTCGATCGATCCAATTAATTGAGCGGTTATTTTCTGTAGTGAGTGCCACGGTGTGATGAACATCAGATGGCCGAAAGCATCTAGACACATGCCCCCAAGATCATTTTGGTCATCCGATGTTCACCGCACTACTGCAATCACTATAGAAGATGTTTCCACCATGTAATTTAGGCTGAACTTTGACACCTTTCTAAACCCCACCAATTCCTGATCACACAGCAAGACTGGTTAGATTTTTAGATTATACCACTAGAGTTGGATGTAATGATAGATAACAAAAAGGTCAAAAATATCTCAAAAGCAATCTTTTTGGGTTTTGCAAAGATACTATGGTTGCATGATTGCATCATCCAGCCAAAGATCCACTATGCCCATCATATCATCTCGGCAATTTCGCCAATCCGATCCAATTTTTTAAACCTAGGACAAGATGGTCATGGCCATCAACGTTTTGGTTGATTGAATCATTTTGGAGATGTAGATATATTCCATGTGTAGGCCTTTCTTCCTCCATTGGCAAAATTCTTTTCTTCTCGTATCCAAAATAATGATAACCACAAATTTTATTTTATATCTTATATGGAAACAGAGGTTATGATTATCTAACTGTGTTTGGTAGCCAAGAGGGGGAAAAAAATTAGAAAAAAAATGAAATGAAATGAAATGATGAGAATATTAAAAAAAAAAAAAAAAAAAAAAAAATACAACTTTTTTTGGCAGATATAAGTAAATGTTTAATATTTCAACTCTAGTCAATCCGCAGGTTAAAATGCAGAATACTTTCCCCTTCGTCAAATGTTTAATAATGATGACCTTAGATTCGTGGGTGAAACCTTCATCATGGGTGAAAGAAATACTTTTTCCTTCGTCAACTTAAGATATTTGATTTCAATACAACACTTGATATTAGATTTCAACAAGTGTTTCAAGTGGCTTAATCAATTTGAGAAAGATGGGTTTGTGATGTTTGTCATTCTTTAAGCATAATGGTGAGTCCCTTATTCAAAAAAAAAAAAAAAAAATTGAACCAAACCCAACCAGATCCTTTGAGCTACATCAGAGTATATAAAGAGGTGGCATAGGGTATCTTCTCAGTATCCACATAAAGGACAAGTGGAAAGTCAATCAACATCACAGCCTTGAAGGAGAACTGCTAGGGCATCAAAGCATGCTTTTCAAAGAAAACTGTTCAATTCCAGGATCAGGCAGCTGCTCCATAAAGCCTTATAAGGTGAAGAAGCAAATGGCTTGGCCTTGAACTTCCAAAAAAATAAAATGCTTGGCCTTGAACCTTCAAGTGCATTTGAGTGGGTTTTCTACACTCTATATGCAGACTTGATAGAGAATTGTCCCAGCCCCTCTCCCTCTCCCTCTCTTTTGGAGATGACCTCATACTTCTTGTTTCTCAACTTCTTATTGGTTGAGCCTCTAGCTTAAGAATGTTAGTGGTACATGTATCTTTCTCCCTATCTTTTTAACATCCAATATATAAGAGGATAGGAAGTATTTCGCTTTCATAATCATATCTTAACCCCATCAAATGGACATGATCTAAGGCTCCATGCCTGCTTTGCAAGGTCTTTATCGAAGAGACACCACCATTATGCTTATATTCCTAGTGAGCTGATCCCAAGTCTCAACTCACCCAAGCCAATTTGCTCTCAGAATCTGATTGCCCCACCAGAACCCTCGGTGTATATTGTTTAACTCATTGCAAAGAATTGTGGTGCAATAGAGAGCACCTCTTGGCATCGCTTGGAATAGGCACTAGCCTTAACTTTAAGAAGCAACCCTTTCCCAACTGAACATAGCAATTTCTCTATCCAGGCTGGTTGCATCTTTTTCCATCCTTTTACGATGAAAGCAAAGGTTTTGTGTTTTGATCTTCCAATATCTATAGGAAATAAGCCTCAAGTAAATCTCAGGTAGAGGATAGACCTCAGATCCAACTCTTTTCCAATACGTTGGATGTTCAACGCGATATCACGACATCATTGGATGAGTAGGTGGAGTCAATCAACATCATTGGATGAGTAGGTAGAGTCATTGGTGTTGAAGAAAATCATTTTCCTCATGAGGAGAATTTAGATAATTTGATTTATTTATTTATTTATTTGATTCATTGATCAAGTTGTTGAAGGAAAAAAAAAGTCTTAAAAGATAAAATAAAAAAAATTATGATTACATAATTATTTTTGGCAAAGTTTTTATGGTCTGCAGACCAATTAAGGGATTTGCTTGTCTGGAATAATCTCATACCTTCATATAGAATCAGAAAATCTAGGTCGTTCATTAAAATTACTTTTTTGTATATACGATGTACTAGCAGTTTTTCATAATTTCCATTATTATCAGCGGTCCTCCAATTCAATAATCCGCCAATATAGTACTCCTTTGCCATTCCCATTGATGGGTGGAGCAGAGTAATTGTTGACAAACGAACCAGAAGAAGACGACGATGAAAGCTCACCATCCTTTTGGGAAAGGTGATTGTTGCTTCCTCCGGCGAAACCCAAAAAGAAATCAAAACTAGCAACCTTGTGGGGTACTCCTAAGAGGCATGGATCTTCAATTAAGTATTGGTATTGAAGAGAGTTGTTCAGAGCCCGCATCGGAAGTGATCGGATTTTCTGCGAATCACTCATAACCTAGAAAATTTGTTTGTTGATTTCTCTTTCTGAATCAGAATCGAGAATCAATGGAGTGAAAGGAGTAAAACAAAATGGGGATTTCAATTGTACCATACATTTTGTTCAGCTGTGTTTATTGCACCCTGGTTTTGAAGGAGAGAGACAGCGAACACAGTTTCCTTGATCGACAAAAATGGGGAGGGTTCACCTTGACCAATGGAAATTTACAAAACCCAATACCACTCAACCATCAAAATAGCTAAAAACATTGGCCATTTTTACTGGAAAATCATATTCAAAATTCACAAGCCATGAATATAATGCGCAAGGTTTTCTTGCCTTTTGCGTAGAAATCGCACATTGATAAAAATATCCCATCTCGCCGAAACTGGTAGGAATCTGAGATCCGAGGGGCTTAGAAGTGGAGGGTTGTCGATTGTGAATTTCTATAAACTTGATATATGGTTTTGATTTTACCTTATAAATTTGTCTCTTTAAATTCTTGATTTAGGTTAGTGAATCTGTGCAAATATATGGAAAATCAGATACTGAGGCGATCTTGAAAAAGAATAACAAAAGCAGATGTGGAATGTGATTATGGAATGAGGATGTAGCCTTTGAGCAGTTTATTGTTCTTATTTTGGTGTTTGATTGCCTGCTCTTAGTTCTTTGTTGCAGAGCTCTATTACTTGTTATGGTGAAAGAAGATGATGTAAGATGAAGCATTAAACATGAGATATGGAACCAAGGATATTCGCCTGGCTCGTATATACCGATCGTATTTTGAATAGAATTCTTTTAAAACACATAATAGAATATCTTACATCAATGCATTAAATTCATGCTAATTAGATACTATAAAAATTAACACACAAAAGATTCTTAAATGAGGTGGTCGACCAGAAAACCCCAATTTTTTTTTTATTTTTTTTTATGTATCTTATTTTTCTTTCCAATTTATTTATTTATTTTCTTATTTTTTACTTCCAAACATAGCCTTTAGTGCCAGCAACCAGGGACAGGAGCACATGTGGAATTCAAAACTGACAGGTGGAGGGTCAGGGCACAAGAGAAGGCCAGGGAGGACATACAGCGCGCAAGTAAGGTATTTATGTAAACATTTTACACACTTCCTTCGTTTATTTACTAAAAGAACCTCGTCAAGAACTGCATTTTACTGACGGTTCCCTAAATGTGATGTCATCTTCTTCTGATTCAGGATTCAGGATTCAGGATTCCGGGAAGGAAACTTCGCTTCTCTCGTCGAGTCTCTGGCCCTCTCAGCTCAAAACCAACTCAATTTGTATTCTCTGCTCACAATTGACGTCTAAGTTCTGTTATCTCAACAAAACCTCAACTGTAAAAAGCTAGTCCGTGGATTCCAGTTTTGAATTTTGTCGAAAAAGCTTGATCTTTGTTCCCTCCATCGTTGCTTTTAGCTTTAGGTTTCTGCAATTGGTGCCACTTGATCCGGCCATTGTTTTTTGTCTTCTTCGATGTTCAACAGCGTTTCCATCTCCATCTCCGATGACGAGTCAGACGAGCTCGCTGGAAAGATGCGAGTTCGATCTCGAAGGAAACGCAAGAAATTAAGGTTTCGAGGGCAGGATGATTTTTTGCGCCGGATGTTTAGGAAGTTGTTAAAATGGTGGATGCTTTTGCTGTTCCTGCCTGCGGTTGGATTGCTCATACTCGAGACATCGAGAATCGCCGGAAAGCCTAATGAGGGTTCGAAATCGTTGTCGAAATCGGGATTTGTTGGAGAAGAGATATCGGAGGGGAACTTAAATCATCTAAATCCGACGACAAGGATGGTTAACGGGGTCAGAGAACGTGAGTAGCTTCAACTCTGTTAATCCTCGTTTATAGGCAATTTAAATGAGTTCTGCCAAAAAATGCATTTCCTACTTTGGCAATTATTATATGCTGTTCCTTCAAAATTGTTCTTTAGGACTTTGTCTGAGGAACTGGAGCTTGCTTTGTACATCACCCCATCTCAATTTGTCATTATTTGTAATTTCTTCTTCTTGTTTTGATTAGTTCGGCTGGTATTTCACTTAGGATCTAGTTTGGGTGGCTTGAAATTCCTGAGAACCATTTCATGATGTCGATAAACCCTAACTTATGAACGGCGGCTTATTGGAGGTCATATGCTGTTGCTTTCGTGCTTATTGGAGATGCTTTTGATTCAATATGCTACTGGTTCATCAAATACCCATGCATCCCACATGTAGTATCTCACTGAATGTTATTACGAACAATGATTATCATTCAAACAGTTGTGTATTAGTTAAGGATATAATTAAGAATGTGAACAACAGCCCAGGCTCATAAAGCATATCATAAGGTGGCTTAATAAGTGTCCAGCATATCCTATGAAGTATTGTGTTCAAAGTTGCCAAAGCAACATCCTTTGGAGTTGGACAATGATGCATCTTGAATTCCTAAAATGATGATAGGTCTTTGACGTAGTCATAATCATGGACAATTTATGTCCACTCCAGTTTCTCCTATGCACTATTCCCTAGACATTTCTTGCGGCTACATTCAGACAGCTCTTTTCCAATGGTTGGTTCTCTCTTCTCTTATATATATGCAAGAGAACGCTACCCGCTTACGTGGGCACTACGCCGGCACGCGGGCCAATGGGAGGGTGCACGGGAGGGGGGGCAGCATAGTCTTTTTGCACCCGTCTGTGTCTATGCTTAGAGAGAGCCTCTTGTGGTGAGTGAGTCCCATTATTGGGTTGAGGAGTGTGTCTCAATTTGAGTTTGAGGTCTTCTGTGATTGAGTGATTCCCACACTTGGCTAGGGTGACCCCAAGCGACCCTTCAGTTAAGCGGTTCTCTTTGACCTTTGTCATTTTGTACTTGATTTCTTATTTTGGTAATTGAACTCTTTTATATTCTTGAGCTGCATCAACTTGGTATTAGATCAAATTCTGATCTTGAGCACCATGTTAGAGGTAGAGCATGAGTTGAAGAAGCTTGATCGTGACAGTTGGACAATGAAGATGGCCACATCAAATTTGAGGACGAGTTCTTTCAAATATGGGGAGAATGATGTAGTCATGATGATGGACAATTATTGTCCATTCCACTTTCTCCCATGTACTATTTCCAAGACATTTCAGTAACTATATTTCAACCGCTAGGTCTCTCTTCCCTGTATATATTTGCATTGTGAAGTATGAATATATATGCATTGTAAAGTATGAATATATATGCATTGTAAAGTATGAATATATATGCATTGTGAAGTATGTATATATATATATATATATATATATATACATCCACACACATAAGTGGTCCTCTTTGAGCATTTTTATCTCGTACTTGATTTCTTATGTTGGCAATAAATCTCTTTATATTTTTTTTAGTTTATTTTGAGCTGCATCAGTCCTGAAGAATTTGGGTTGTACCTTTGCGTTTTGGTTGACACTAGCATCTAACTGTAGGTTCTGGGAGATGCTTTTAGGTATTGTGGAGAACGCCTCCCCCTTTTTTTTTTCTCTTCTTTTGGTTTTTGACATGTGACACGATGGGGGAAAGTTGATAAAGCAGGCTCAGACATTTGCAAGGAAGGCCAATGACTGCTAGTGAGGAGTTATATCATGCATATGGAAGGATTTAAAAGAATAAAAAAGGAAGACCAAAATGGATTTGGTTGATTGAAAAAAACATGAGGGCTTATAATTTAATAGAAGATATGGGGCCCATATAGAGTGGATTTGTGGAACAAGATTCTTAGCAAGAAGCTGGGATAACTTGCAAGATTCAATAAGATTTCATTGGGAGTATGAATGAGGACTGTGCAAGTATTTAAGATGAAATGGGATGAGGATTCCCAAACTAAAAGCAACGATATCCGATTCTTTTTTTGAAGAACGAGGAACCAATTTCATTAAACTGTAGATACAGAAAAGCTATCAAAGACAGTGCATCGTGCCATATATTGGATGCATCATTCACTACAGAAGTGTTTTAAGTTATACATTAGCACATCAAAAATACATTGAATTCCCTCCAAAATATGTTTTTTTCATCATGAGACTCCGTCCAAATTATTGGGCTGATGAGATCCAATATATGCTCGTCTTCCCGCCAAAGGTTGGAATGACATCAAACACCCTTGACGTTTCTCTTTCATAACCCCTAAATGATGGCAGAAGGAACCATATCTTCATAATATATCACCATGGATGTCAAATTGAATTGGAGGCCATAAAATTAAACTTCTTTGGTTTACCCTTCCTCTTAAAAGAGGACTAGTCAACACCTCCATATAGCCTTTTAACCTCACACTTGATGGAAGGATATTGAATTTCTCATACTTACATTTGTGAACTGAACACTGATCGGTTAATTCAAAGGAACCACCCAACTAAAATCTTCAACCATATTAATCTTACAAATTGGGAAGGGCTCCACCACATATCTAATTAACTAATCTTAACAAAAGCTAACAGAAAATGCCTCTGGGGTATTTCTATGTAGAACATGAATCACTGCCATAGTACCATCCAAATCAATGGAATACTTCCTTAGGCAGTTGAGGAGGAGAGTGTGTCCATGTAGCTTTCACAAGAAGAGCTCTTCCAAGTGAGGTCATCAGCTAATCTTATAACTGCAAACTTCAAGTCAATGCTTTATTGGTATAGCAAGAGCTCGTCCAAATGAGGAGAATGCAGTAACCAGAGGATGGGTTTCTACTTATCAGGTGGTCAAGGGTTGGTATTTTGCACAGAACCACTGTTTTTTATTTTTTTGGTAATTTCCTCAAGTATGTTTCCGTCGCTTCAAATGTCTTCTCTTGTCTTGCCATTTTGAGCTCAAAGGGTTAGGGAGGTGGCAAGTAGAACTTTGCTTTTCATGATATATAATAGGGAAGATGTTGGTTTGTTGGTAGTGTAGTTTTTCTCCTTCATCCATTCTATTGGATATATCCTGAAAGTTATAAGCAATTCATTTCATGATTCTCTTTTTACTGGATTCGAGCAGGTTGCTTGAAGCTTCTACCTCCAGAAAAACTCCAGCATCTAGATATACCTGCAGGCGAAGAACCAACCCTTCCTGTCAAAAGATTGGTATACAAATCAGATATTGAGTCATCTTATGTAGGAGGCAATGCTACAGTGCTACAACATACAGAAGCTACAAGATTCAACTTATTCACAGGGTACCAAACTCTTCATGAAAGAGAACAAAGTTTTAAGGTTGTAATATTCACCTTGATATTTTCAAGAAGGCTTAGAATAGTTTTCATTCTCATTGAATATGAAAGTGGCTGAGTTAACTTTTCAACTGCCTACAGAACAACTCTCATTAACATTTAAACTCCTATCTTCCATGTTTCCAGAAGTTCCTTTTTTAATATGCTTTCAACTACTTCTCTGATGCTGAAATTGGTGTTCAGTTTATTATATTGTTATTGTGCATAAATGAACGTTTCAGGTGAATGAAACTGCTGTGGTGCATTGTGGTTTCTACAGTGAAAATGGAGGATTTAAGGTTTCCATAGAGGACAAAAATTACATGCAAACTTGCAAAGTTGTTGTCTCTACTTGCACATTTGGTGGTGGAGATGATCTTTATCAACCTATAAATATGACTGAAGAGTCTCTAAGAAAGGTTATCCTATACAGCACGCACAACTCTGCCTATTCATGGTTATATTATTGCTTTCACATGTAATAAGATGCACAGTTTTGGTTGTGGTGCAGGTCTGCTATGTTGCATTTTGGGATGATATTACTTTCAGAACCCAGGAAGCAGCGGGAAGGAAAATTGATGAGAACCAGATGATTGGTAAATGGCGCATCGTGCTTGTTAAGGATCTTCCCTTCACAGATCAACGGTTGAATGGTAAAATCCCTAAGGTAGCAAAAGTTCATATTGTTTCAAAATTGCTTCTGAATTTTTATGCAGTTTTTGAATTATTTTTTGTATGCTCACTTAAAGTATGAAATTTGGAATTAATCAAGAACATCTAAAGAGGAACTACAGAAATCATGTGTATTTTCTATGTACAGCTTCAAATATTTAGGTGCCAAAGCTTTATCATTGGCGGAAAAGCCTGAATGAACCATCCCTGCACTAAGACAAACATATGATTTTGATAGTCGTAGAACATTTTGATGGTCTAGTTGTTGAAGCTGGTTATGATGAGCTTTGGTCTGTTGTTTTACTACAGGGATTAGTTCTGTTGGGGGGTGGGCATGATGTCTTGTATTAGTCACATGGATTTGTGGGTTGATTTTGAAGGGCTGTAGGAATTGGCCCACCTTGTGTTTCGTTACTGGGGCCGCAACGAACTGGCTGGTCTATGGCAGGGGTTCGGAGGCGGCAGACCCTGAGGAAATATATTTAGGGTTACATAGGTATTTCGGTAATGTACCTATATCATGTTGCTATGATTTTGTAGTGAGTTTATTCTCCGTAATCTGAGAGAGGTGTGATGATGACTAGAGGCTGTAACCCTACTATCCATTGATAGTGAAGGAGGTCTCATCTCACCGTGGATGTAGGCAATCTTGCCGAACCACATAAATCCTTGTGTTGCATTGAGTGATTGTTTGGTTGTGATTTCCATTTGTTTCCTTCATCGTTTTGGTGCTTTTTTTTGGAAGTCTTTTATCGTATCCTTAAGTTTCATGATTGTTAGATGCTTGGTTAAATTTGGTGAGATTATGGAGTCCGTTGGTTTCCCAGAAAATGAAATTACAATAGCCTTATATGTCTATATTATGCATTCACTTGGACATATTAGATAGAACTTAAATTAGTGGGTCAAAGCATCCATAAGGGTACTTTCAAACCTTAAAACTTCTGTCCAAATGGAATTAGTTTGATCCAATTTCAACTTTGCCAATTTTTACTGGTCAGTGCTATGCCTAGGATTCTGAAGTCAGAACTCCTTAATTTTCAGTGTGTTATAGACATACAGGTGCTAGCTTGCCCTGCCTGGCGGCTCAGAGAGCTTTTTCCCTAGCTTCTAGTATCTTACAAATTTATGATTGGTTTTTATTTGTCACCATGTCTCCAGTTGCTGATTAAGTCTTTGGGTCAGTTTGACTGAAGCTTACTCTGTTCTGTGTCTTTTATTTTTTCTGTTGAATACTAGAAGTTATTGTTCGTATGTACTTAACAACATCAGCAGCTATATTGGGTTGTTATTTCCTGGGGTTAGGGTTATTTGACCTAATCCTACACCACTTTTCTTTTGTCATGTCTATTTTTTATTTTTTGCGCCTTTTCAAAATCAAACTGAGAGAAAATCCAATTTAGAGAAAAGAAGCCTGGTCATTTTTAATAACTACGGAGGTCATAATTACTACAGTACTTGTGATTTACTTCCCTATTCAAATTCCACCTGACCATGAGAGGTTTCTCTTTTCCTTCGCAGATGTTGAGCCATCGACTATTCCCTCAAGCAAGGTATTCAGTATGGGTAGACTCTAAATCCCAGTTTCGAAGGGATCCGTTAGGTGTGTTGGAGGCACTTCTTTGGCGTACAAATTCAACGCTTGCAATCTCAGAGCATGGAGCTCGTAGTAGTGTTTATGACGAGGCCAGGGCTGTGGTTAAGAAACACAAAGCGACCCCAGAAGAAGTTGAGGTGCAGTTGAGCCAGTATCGTCGTGATGGTTTTCCTAATGACAAGAGGTACAATGGCAAGAAAGGTATGCTTCTAACCACTGCCTCTTGTTATTCCAGTACTTTGATTCGAGAGAAAAACTCTTAATGTAGCAATATGGAAAATATTTTCATGCTATTATAATTTAGAAAGAAAGTTATGCTGATCATATGGACAACAACAACAAAAAATTCAGCCTAATCCAAACTTAATGGGGTCTGCTACATGGATCCATGCAAAAAAAGTAGGGGAAACTGAGATCCAAACAAAATAGGGGGAATGAAGAGATAAGAAATGAGGGATGAGAAATGAAAGTGAGAGGAAAGAGGCACAACCCAGCAAGTCCAGAGAATCTCAGCCAGATTGGGGTCAGCTACATGGATCCTTGCTCTCCTATAGGCTCTATTCGAGGTCATACTTGGGAGAAGATGTATAATATGCATGCCATTTCTCACAACTTCTCATATGGTCATTTAGGCCGACCCCTAGCTCTTTTAGCTCCTTCAATCGGAATTAGATCACTCGTCCTTACTAGGGCATCTCAGGCCCTGCTGAACATGGCCATATCACCCCAAACGACTTTATTGGAGGTTGTCATTGATAGGGGGTACTCCTTAATCAGCTCTAATGCGTTCATTCCTTACTTTATCATTCCTAGTTTTGCCATATATCTGATGCAGTACCGAAGGCACCAAGAGTCTACACAAGAAGGACCAAAAGGGTCGACCCAAGTGGCTGCCTGGGTCGACCAGATCTGGCCTAAGATAGCCCACGGTTTGGGCTAGTGATGGGGGATATTAGATCTTATTTAGTTTATAATTTTAGTCATATAATTAGTTTCTAATTCCTGTCTTAAGTGGTTTCTAATTTCAGTTTGTATCTAGTTTATTTTTTACAATTTCTGTTTTAGTGACTACATGTAACTAGTTTTTAGTAACTCAGATTTAGCAACTTCTGAGTTACTATTATTTGTAAACTACCCCATCATTATTATAAATAAAGAAGAGGGCACACTATAGCCCACGATTTTATGTTGAACAAAAAAACTCTTGTTTGCTGCTGCCGCTGGCTTCCATGGCTGTTCCTTGTGTCTGATCCAAGCGACTCCTTGCGGCCTGAAGTCCAGGAGGTCCCTCAGTTTCTATTGCTCTTTCTCAACTGATTTCAAGTTTTATTATCAGAGATCTATTGCTGTACAACCAGGTATTTATAACTTCAAATTTTCTGCCCAGAAATTCTAAAACAGAACCCTTTGGCCTCTTCTGCTGGAGCCAGTTCCAGCCACTGATTGGCTCCCAAACAGTGGTTGATTGTTCCCCTGTACTCCTTAAGGATCGATCCAAAGTAGGCCTGATTCTGTGCTGCCATTAAAGAGATATTCAAAATCTCCAGAATTTTGTCCTGTAGTGATTTTGCCAGAATATAACCAGAATCGATAGCCTGATCTGTTTTATTCTGTTCTGTTATTTTTCTGCTGTTGTTTTGGGACTGCTGCCTCTTATTATTACTGTTGGATTTTAGTTTATTTGATCTACTGATATCTGGGCTAAGTAGCATTGAGTACTGTGATCGATAGCTATTGTTTTCCTCTTTTCTGTTGGTCTGATTATTGCTGGTATATTAGTCTGCTGTGGATTATTGTGGAGGTTATGTGGTTGTTCTTTGGTTTAATTTTTCCTGCAGTTTGGGTCTAGTTTGGCTTGTCAAACCTAGTCCTACATTAATATCTATCTTAACATCCCCATCTTTCCTACACATAGCCTCTCTATATGACACTTCTTAACTGCCCAACATTTCACCCCATTCATCATAACCAATCGTACATCAGTCCCATAGAACTGTCTTTTAAGTTTTAAAGGAATATGTTGGTCACACCTCACCACTATCCCACTTTAAATGGTGGACCCAGATATCTAATATGATCGATTTGTGGTATATCTCTCCTCAAATTTTACCATGTCACTATCTATCATAGTGTGACTAAAATTATACATCATATACTCCGTCTTCGATTTACTCATCTAAAAGCCTCTTGTTTCCAAGGTTGATCTTCATAACTCTAACTTAGTGTGAATCTTTGCTTTCGTCTCATCCGCCAAAACTCTATCATTGGCGAAGAGCATACACCACGGGATGGGGAGTGCTCTCGTTAGCTCTAACTTACTGTGAATCCTTGCTTTTGTCTCATCCACCAAAACGATATCATTGGTGAAGAGCATACACCACACGATGGTGGGTGCTTGGCTGGCTTTCCCTGTTCTTTTCTTTGTATTTTTCTTGAGTTTCTCCCCAAATTTTTTTGGTGAAACTACATTGTTTGATATATCATATTTTAACATTGCATCTATGACATCTTGGGTTGACTTGTTGATGGACAGTTGAACTGGTAAGTCACCATCTGGACATCTTTTTGGGTTGATGAATGAACCGGCTTGCAAAATATTGGCCAAAATAGACTTTTGTATAAATTTATTATGTTATCGGTAGGCTATAATGGGCTTGGTCCTTTGCCAAGAAAATCCTAGATTTTTTTTATTGGTTACTCAAGAAATTCCTAGATTTTTTTATTGGATACTTGAGAAATTCCTAGATTACTTCTATCAAAATATGAATACTTTGAGTAACAAAGCAGAAAATATGACAGGCTTTTATGTACTTTTATCTATTGTCCTACTAAGTTCTAAATAAATGAGGTCGATCATTCATTTAAAGTGCTATATTATCCTGCCTGTACATGAATATAACTACTTGGAATAAATATATATAATATTATTGAGGGGTTAATTATGTTATTCATAGAGTGAACAAAGGCATTTTAAAACCTATTAAGGAGATGGATAAAATTTTGTAATGGCATCTAACAAATACACAATTTCTTGAGAAGAAATATAATTGTAATTAGAAAACGTGGAAAAATAAGAGTGAAATAGTAATTTAGTTATGTACTCATCGGTCACTTCAGCCGTTCATTTCATTTTTCTTTTCCTCTTTCCTTGACTGAGCGTATGGCCTGTAGTGCCATGGAAAAAGCGGTCGTGTAAGGAGGACAAGATTTAAACAAAGCAAAAACAACACTGCGCTTTTAGAAGTAGAATTTCCAGACAGTAATTTAGTTATGACATGCATAGTCTAGGGTTTGTTCCAAGTGTGATCGTAGATAGAGCCGATTGAAGGGCTAGGATCCATGTACTGACCCCATTTAGCTGAGATCTTCCTATTCTGCTGGGCTGTGCTTCTTCCTTTTTACTCTCATTTTACTTTCATTCGACTTTCCTTTCTCGTATTTTATTTTAAACGGATCCATGTAGCGGACCCCATTAAGTTGGGATAAGATTGAGTTTGTTGTTGAAATATCCTAGAGAACTAGGTGGATTGACTTTTTCTAACTTGGGACCAGATTCATTACTAGGTGGGTTCATGTTCAATGTCCATATGAAAAACTTACACTGAAATTACCGTTTGTCATTTATCCCAACACACTCCTTGTCGCTACCATCAATATCCATGACGGAGGGAAAAATATCCCCATATAGGAAATTAAGCCTGTTGGAATATGTGCAGAAACTTTGATTTATTTATGTCTTATCTTTTATGATTGAAATGTTATTATGTCAGCTCTACTCATGAATGTTGATCTGTGCAGCTCTTTCTGAAGCTTCTGTTATTTTGAGGGAGCACACACCATTGACGAATTTGCTCATGTGCCTCTGGTTCAATGAGGTAGTTCGTTTCACATCACGCGATCAGCTCAGTTTCCCTTATGTTCTGAGGCAATTAAAAGTGCTGAAGACTGTAAATATGTTCCCTGTCTGTACACGCAAAGATCTTGTGAATAGTATGGGCCACTTGCGCAAAGCTCAACCCCTGGTGACTTGAGATTTGTTGGTGCCCAGATTGGAGGAGAGGGTAGGCGTTGTTTTCATCCATAATTAATCTGTAGGTGATTCTCGAACTAGATTAGTGTAATGCCTTCATTCTTTCCATCCTATTCATTTTTTGCATTTTCAGTTAATTGTATCTGCAAGTGGTGCTCATATATAGCCAATTTCCTGTTTCGTTGCCTCATACACTCTCATAGATATTTATCATGATTTTCTGTTTCGCAGTAGGTATTAACGTAGGCATTCCTGCTGGAACTTCTTGAATATATATATATATATATATATATTTATGAACCTCTTGAATATTTGAGACAGGTTAATTAAGCACATCCAAATGCCTTGAAATCATGTTTTCCCTCAGATTGATTTGTTTTTTACAAATAAAAATCCTGGTTTAGGATATATATATATAGTCTTATTTTGCCTTGTTGCTATGTCAACTTGGGCAGAAATTTGACATGTGATCTAGGGTCCTACACTCATCACTTCATAAAATATGAGGTACATCCAAGTTGCCACACTAGATGACCTTCCTAAATAGACCAATGCCCCTGGCTGCTTCAATGGTCAAAATCTTATATTGTACCTTGGGAACCAGGGATCAAGTATTGGTACCTCAAAGACCTAAAAAAAAGAAACAATTCCCCCCTCCCCCTCCCCCCTTTTTTTTTTTTTTTCTATTTCTTTGGGAAAAATGAGGGTCTATTTTAAACTGTCTATGATGATAACTATGGGAAAGGATAATAATGGAAATCCAGGCTACCACGCTGGCATGATTAGCCTTTCATGAAGCATTTGCCATTTGTCATATTGTTTCTAGAGTATAATCTTTTGTTTCTTATTAGGTAGTCGATTCCAATACACTGGTGGTAGGAAGTAGGAACCTTTCCGACACACCCACTTTTAACATTGTATGTTGGATGGGTTCAAATTTTATGGACAAGTTCCAGGGGTCCACTGCTCTCTTGTCCAGTTTCATCCCTATTAGAGTTTGACACATGGCAAAATGAAGTTTAGAAATTCATATGAGAATTTTTGTTGAATTAAGTTTTGAAATTTGACTGGCAAATAATCTAGACCATGGTCTGAAAATTCAACACCCAGGATAGCGTGTCCAGGTGGCAATACTTACATAGGCATGTGGGAAAGGTACTAGCCATGGGCTTGCAGGAGCCATTTTTTAAATTTATATTTCAACTGATCAGTAAATTGATAGTCCATATCTAGTTTAATATAAAGCCAAATAGTTCGAAAAATGATTTGCATTTTGTCTAAAGGTACGTACATAAACATGAAATATGTAAGCTCGTAATGGCAAAAGGTTTTTTAAACTGGTATATCTAGAGGGTAGACCAGCACATGGTATTTCCTCGTGGTAGGTTGATGTTGCAATTTTAAATGTATTGATATGTGGGAGTAGGACATGGTACGTTTTAACATGGCCCATGCAGCCTGTAAGCGACCTCAAGGTGTATTTATAATTTAGCTGTAGCATTTTGGCCCTATCCAATTTGACAAGGGATGGCCCTATCCAATTTGACAAGGGATAGATATTTTTAAGGGGTGGGAATACTGCTTACAGATACACATACACACATAAAAAAAAAAAAAAAAAAAAGTTAAAGAAAGTTTTCTTTCACCTGAACTGTCCGGTTCTGACATCATTATAGGGTTCTAAAACGTCCCTCTATTAGATGAAACAGATAATGCCTTCCTCATGTTAAGCGATACCTCCTCATGTTGTGCGAATTGCGATTCCTCCTCATGTTTATTCGAAAATCATGGTCAAGGGATTCTCCTTCTCTTTGGCTCAAGAAAAACTCATTCTTTTTGTTTATTACTACCAATAATGGTCAGTTCAAAATCCATAAGTGAAGTAGATAATACCCTCCTGTTTGGCGCTCTTCTCCTTTTTCTTTGCTGGCTAATTTCATTTCATCTGATCTTGAAAAGATGGTTAGACATGCTCATGCCCGTTGGGGAGCCTCGGCTGGTTTAATTCAAACAGGCACACATGGGGGTTAGAGAGATAGAGAAAGAGGAGGAGAGAGATTTTGATTGATTTATCTGAAGTTTGATTCGACCCCATTTCCCATTCATTCATTTGGTCAGTTTAAGTTGATAATGGTATGTACTTTATGAAATTATTGGGATCATAGTAAAGTTGCTTTCTGTCATGGGTCAAGGTGTTTTTAGTTGTGGAGCCTGGCCTGAGCCCACATCATGTACATATATATAAACCACTATTACTATGGTAATAGGTCTCACAGAATCACAAATGGGATCAAGATATTTTTCTTTTTTTTATAGATAAGCCCTAATGAGAGTTGAACTCACCCACCACCTCTTAATGGGATCATGAAGTTCCCTACATATAGGGGTGTCAATTCGTGGCCCGAACCGACTAAACCAACCGGGACCAACCGTTTATAGACCAGCCCGACTCAGACCGTTTATTAAACTTGTCAGGCTTGAGCCCGGCCCGTTTATAAACGGTCGGTCTTGGTTTTGCTACTTGGACCGTCGGGCGCCCGACCGAGACCGACCATTTAACACCCGACCGAGACCGGCCTATTGTGCACCGGCCTAGCCAGACCCTTTAATGATTGTAGAATACCTATTTTACCCCTCAAATTAAAAAGTAAAAACTAAAAAGTAAAAACATGTTCACATTTTAAATAATGGTTATATTTGGTATCATTTATTGATTTATTGTCATTTTTTTGGGCTTGCATGAGTGGGCCGGAATATAAGAGCACATTTTAAAGAGGGTCCGTTTAAAAATCGGTTAAAACCCGTTTAACATTAAACATGTCCGTAGCCCGATTAAGGTGACCCGATTATAACCCGATTAAGGTGGTCCGATTATAGCTTGAGGCCGACCGACTGAATGTAAAGCGTACCATACCCTCAATAACTAAGCTCGATTAGTTAGATGGGCGGACACGATGTAGCCTTTGAAAGTCTTCAAGCCCGATTAAACCCGATCGAAACTGACCCGACCCGACCGGTTGACACCCCTACCTACATATCCACTTTGTGTGAAGGGTTTTCGTCTTCTCGAAAGTAAGAATTTTCTTTTGAAACCGAAATGCTTTTGCTCAAAGGATCCTCGAATTCAGTCAGAGCACTATTCGATAGGACTTCTATGTCAAGTAATATCTGAATTGGGTCCAATCAATTCCGAATCAATTTTCATTCAAAAATAGATTGGGAATCTGTTGGAGTCAGTCAGATTCTGCTTGAACTGGGATCGATGCATTATCGTGATGAGGGCAGAGGAGAAGAGGTAGCGGACAATGGGCTGAATGGTGAAGAAGAAGATGCCTTTTGCTGCATATCATTGGCATTGACTTGCTTGTCCAAATGTCTTTGGAAACTTTGCCTTTTCTGTCGCATACTTAGCCCCACCCCACTCTTGTGGCCTTCTCCTTCGTTCCAATTTCCAACTCTTTCCTTCGCCAATGGACGTTTCTGCTGGATTTCCTTATGTGAATCTCGAGGCTCTATCTCTCTCTTTCTTGTGAGGGATCGATAGCTTTCAGACCTGAGCAGAGATCCATATTATAGAAAACCCTGATTCGCTACTTTCGAAGTATCTCCCTTTCTTAATGAATTTTAATATCATTTTACTGTTATTAAGAACTAAGACCAATGGGTTTTGTTCAATCAACTCGTTTTTTGGGAAACTAGAAACTCTGATTCAATTTTTTTTTTCATTGATTTTTCTGTGTGTTTCCTGAAAATTTGATGAGCATTGGCCCATGGGTGGATGGTTCAAGTAGATTTGGAGGTGCAGAGGAAGAAAATCTGTTTATTTATTCATCTGTGCCTGATTCAATTTCTGAAACCTTGAATTCAAGGCTAATTGATCCTCCTTCCCAACTAGACTTACAATTAGTACTGGGCAGTCAGGTTTAGGCATTGATTCTTTGCCTTATAGGCTTATATGGGATCTTTGATTATCCCTGTAATCTAATTGCTGTCAAAAACCAATATAATTTTTTTAATATGAATCTCAAATAACTGTTTAGATCTTGTTGCTCCCTGACTATTGTCCTTTCCATAAACATTTTTAAAGGAACTATAGCTGTTCTAAGACAGAGATCCCAGTTTTAAATCACAGAGACACATGGGCATCTATACCAGTCTAGAAAAATTAGTTCTGTTAATCTATGCAACTTGGAAGTTGGTATTTTTATATATATTAGATTTTCATATTATTTTTTTGTTTATTTTGTTTATTTTGTTTATTTTTTTTTATTTTTTTGATGAAATCATCAAGAATAGAACAAGAGCATGTCTGTCAGTTTCATTTCAAAAATTGGTTTTCCAGTGGCTCAGAATTTTTTATAAATAAAATTGCCAGTTTACACTTTACATGGGCATTGGGAAGTGGAAACTACCCATCTTGCCTTATTGCCTTACAGACAAAATAAAAATTAGACAATACAAAAGATAAAATAGAAGTTTCACTGTTTATTTACTATTTCTCCTAGTGGCCCATAATGATCCTTCAAGCTATCTTATTAAATCATGTCTCAACCAGGTTGAAGTCAGTTTCATGGATCATTTTTATAAAATTTTAATGCATGCTAAGAAGCTTTCAATTAAACAAATTCATTAAGTTGGCCGCTTCAGTACACTGGGTCATTTAGTAGCAGAAAACAAAGAAGATAAGATCAAAAGGCTCTTTGAATCAAGATCCACATTAGCTAGTTTTGTATAAATCGATTGAATTTGGTTTTCCATTACACCTGAATCAGTGAAAATCACATTATAGAATCTATGATTTAAGGAAAGAATATAAAATTAATAAGGGACATGTTGGACCCAACAGTATGGTACGAATGTTCCGGCTTGGTGATTAAGTGTTTGATATAGCCTCTCGACATTTTTTGGGTAATGTTCTTTTCCTTTTAGGGAGAATTGTTAACTCATTGCTTTTTTATATTTGAATTATACATGTCTAAAAGAAAGGAGGAGTTTCGGAATGTCCTTTCATATACGTGAGGATCCACATCATTAAATGAAAAGAGAGAAAAGAGAGAAGAGAGAAAAGAGAGCTTGTTAAGGGGGATGTACACCATGAGTGTGAGTGCAAGGATTTTAAAATTGAATTGGACTGACCTAATTTGGATTGGAATTGGCTGAGGCTGATCTCAATTCCTGTCTATTTGACCCGACGAAAATTAGTATTAAGATATTTTAAGCAAATTCCTATCAATTTTGGACCAAATTTCTTTTCATCATTCTCACATAATAAACAGTAGAACTCATTCTAATACTCCCTCTCCTATTTTGACCATTTGGGTTTCATATGAACCCAATATGGATGATATCATTGTCAAAGGAATCTTCTAATCCCTAATTGATGTAGGGAATATCAGATCCCTCCTCCCACTGCCCTGGTAGGAAACCCTCCCTTATTCCTATTATAATATTATTAACATGAGGGTGACCACCCCACCCCATTCCTTTCTGGTAAGCGAAAGACCCTTAGGTGGCCAAAACCTAACAAACAAAGTGCCCCACATATCCAGCTCAATCCTATTGGTTCCTACTCTTTGGACAAAAAATACTGATTAGACTGATAGATTCATGTGTTTAATCTTTTAGGCTTTCTGCAACTCCAATAAGAATATATTAAAGAGTGAAGCAACGAAATCTCCTTCCTCCACAGTAAGAAAAAGTAGCTTTTCTAAGCCTATACCTTTCGACGACAAGAAAAAGGGGGAGAGGGGTCCTCTACTCACCTTACCGCACCCACAATTTTCCTTCTTTTGTATCGAACTTGCTAAAGGTCAAGCTAATAAAACATTTTTTATTCTTTGATTCCGTGACAAACGTTACTAACTTAGACACTGGAGGACAATTCAGGTATCGCCATCTCCTAATTCCTCAAAGAGATTAGCCAAAAGAAACCCACAAAACCCTTTCTCTTATGGAGCAGCATCCTATGTATTCTCCTTTATCCCTCACCTTTCAGCCCTTTTGAGGAATGAGGACCCTTTACTTCTCCTTAATGCTCTTTACTTCTTCACAATACCCCACCTTTGTTTCTCATTAGTGTCAAATCCTCTGCCTTCGTATTAGTATCCTACACATCTGTCAAAGCAAATCTGTGCTTCCCTTCCTATCTCATCTTTCATGGTTACAACTTAAACAGTACAAAGAGTAATGACCCTTCACTGGTAAGGACTGTTTACGTTTCTTGTGGGGTGCCCATTTAGAACTGATTAGAGAGGACTTGGTGCACGACAGGGATGGTCACCAACTCCCACTTGCTTTCCAACGAAAGAAGACTAATAAGAGAAAGAGAATGTAAGGGGATAGAATGTGGGGAATTGGGTTATGGGGTTTTTTTTTTTTAATATATTTTCCTACACTCACGGCCACTATTTCCTTCCTTACATTTGTCTTGACCTTGTAGGATCTTGTAGAGAAAATTGTCCACTTTGGACATTGACATTGGACTCTACTCTGTGACTTTTCTTCAATGGTATTAAAGGTCACAAACTGATGTTCTTCTTTTAATGCGAAAAGCTTACCATTAAAAAAGTTCCCAAGTGAGGAATAGCTGAGACAGAGAGGGAGAGAGAGTAAAGAGCTAGTCAAAAGTTCCTAGTAGTACTTATGAATTCAAGTAAGCCTTTTTTTGTGATGTTTTGTTCAGATCCTGTTCTCACCGAATGATTACCTTCAGGTGGTGAGGGAGTTCTTCTGGGACATGGGTAGCTTCCCTGCAATGGGAGAAATGGGATTTTTAGTCTAATTGGGATTATCTCGGAACCCGTTTCGTTTAGTGGACTGCAGGGCGTTCAACAACCAACCTGGGTTAGTACTCTGTGTGTGTGTGTGTGTGTATGTGTGTGAATGTGGTTTCATTTTGGCTTCCATTAGAAGAGTTGTTTCTGTGAATCTGTAATGCTAATAAATGTTTTCCTTGTTCTGTTTTCTCTCCTTTCTGGACACTTCACTCCATCTCATGAAAAACTTATTGGATTTTCAGCTATTGTGGACGATTTCGACAATGGGGTTTGATTCTCTTGAGGAGAGTTATGGTAGGGAAATGCTTGGAGTTAAGTGGCATGATTCTTCTATGAATCTATCAAAGTTCATGGAAAGAGCTTCACGACACAAGCGTTCGAAGAGGTAGCTTATTCCAGCACAAGTTTTTCATTTCTCTCTTCTTTTCCATCAAGTTGATCGCAACCTGAATCGGATAGGATTTTGAAGTGGGTTTTGGGGAGATTGAAACTTAGAGCTTCAACTTTTAAATGTGGTGTAACCTCACAGGGTAGCCGGACTTCAAGTGCAAGCAGAAGAGTACAGTTTATTCGCAGACCATTTGTCTAGTTCCATTGGATCAAAATTACTCTCGAATTTCGTATACCCAAAAATGAAAGAAGAGACTCTGTAAAGAGAGGGAATCAGGATTTTCTCCTCTAAGAACTGTTGTGTTTCTGGGAATTTAGTTGAGAACCCTCTTTGCTTCTTCTTCTTCTTCTTATTCCTCCTTCAATTCTTATTTTTAGTTAGTAGGATTAGAACGTGAACTACCAAAGAGGAGGGTGTTTGTCATCATCATTGCCTCTGGGTCTTCTAACAGACATGAATCCATCTGGTTTATATTTGTACCATGATACTGAGATAGCACATTGCTTTTGAAGCAATCAGAAATGCCATCTTAATACTCTGTGTAGATTCTATGGAGACTGGGTTCCTCCACCCCCCCCCCCCCCCCCCTTTTTCTTCTTTTTGTAGAATATTTAGATTAATTGTTACTGTTTGCAATGGCAGTTATCCTGAAAAGAGATTCAAGGAAGATGTTATGGTTACTAGCCCTGAAGCAACTCCTCGTCTAAAATTGGTGAGTTTAGGCTCCAGAGCTCACCTCCCCTTTCACTAAACCCTTTTGCGGTTGGAATTCTAGAATGCTGGTGTGAGGGCTCTTTCTTGGATATAGAATACAAAGCCCTTCTTCACCACGTCTTCCATATCCCTAACCTTCTGTTGATGTTTTCTGGTCTTGTTTTTGTTATTTATTTGTTTGTCTATTCAACCAAATATCTAGATAGTTGACCAGAAGGTAACTTCCTTCTGGAGCATCATTTTTCAAGCATTTTCCAAGTTCTTAATTTTAGGTTTTGTTTGGTACAAGGACATGGGACAAGGGAAGGGCCACACTGAATCAAAAGAGAACCAATCTCTTAGGTTGGGAGCACAAAGCACTTTGAAGCAAGAGGTATGGAGCTGAACTTGTATCTTCAGAATATTTAGAATTTACTATATCTAAAATGCTGTGAAAATATTTGGCATTTAATTTTCTGAAGTTTAGGTCGGCTAGGTGTAATTGTTCTCCACTCCTTAAGTTCCTAACAATTAATAGGATGTGTCTTCTAACACCTATAGTAAATCTTTTGTGATTCCAAAATGTGGCAAGTCCAAGTTCAATGGAACGGTTCATGGTCTGTGAGGTCTAGGTTTTGTCGTACCCCACTCCACACCAAAGGAAATAAAATAGAAGTAAAAAGAATTTCTAAACAGGATTTGGCCTCTTACGCAGATTTTGCAGCTTGAGAAACGATTACAAGATCAATTTGTGGTACGGAGTGCACTGGAAAAGGCATTGGGCTATAGGTCTTCCTCATATGATATTTCAAATGAGAACTCAATGCCGAAGGTACTTCTTTCCTGTCCTCTCAATTTCATGGGCAGATAAGAATTTCTTTTGATTGTAGAATAAAATGGATCATGGTTAATTTAGATTTTAGATGCATTTTTGCTATTGTTTTCTAAACTAGTAGTATCATTGCATCTTTCACTACCATCATAAGATGATGTGGAAATGTTGTGTGGATTTTCTAAGATTACTTAATTTGAGAGGGTCCTTTACCAACAATGTCAACATGCTGTTTAAATTTAACAACAACTGCCTAGTGCAGTTGATGAGGTTGTGGTGCGATAAACCCACGCTCACCAGGAGGTCTCGAGTTCGAGTCTCCTGGCTGTACCTTCCCTCTCCCCACTTCTTTAGTGTACCTATTTTAAAAAAAAAAAAAATGCTGTTTAAAGTTACTTATGGAGTCCTAGATGACATGGATTTTGTTTTATTATCATTCTACTTTTCTAAATGAATAATTTCATTGTCATTCTTTTTTACTATATATTAACTCAATTTATCTTGCTTCAACCAACTCACATGACCACCTTTAAATTCAGCCTGCCAAGGAACTCATCAGGGAAATTTCACTGTTAGAGTTGGAAGTTGTGTATTTGGAACAATATCTTCTTTCACTGTACCGTAAAGCTTTTGACCAGCAAATTTCTGCCTTATCTCCATCTACCATGGAGGATAGAATAAAATCACCTTCATTCGCACAAAATGATATGTTCGTGAAAGTTTCTGGAGGTGATATATCCTCAGAGACAGAAAATTCAGCTATTCATTTGGCTCGTCCACCATTACACCGAGACTCCATTGGCAAGCCTCAGAAAGATTTAAGTGACATCGGGAGTGCTGAAAAGCTGTTTGATTCTGGCATTCACCGCAGCCATTCTTCTTTATCTAAACGTTCAGCTTGTATGACAAGGACTTCCCCACCAATGGATGCTCTAGATAGAGCTTTACGAGCATGCCATTCTCAACCCTTGTCTCTGATGGAGGTAATTTGGTATCTGTTAAATTTTTAGATGGCCTGTAGGATTCAACAATTTATAGGCCTCTTCTGATTGTGACTTTTGATGGTTTATCTACAGCATGCGCAGGATACCACTTCAAACGTAATCAGTTTGGCAGAACATCTTGGTACACGTATAGCTGACCATATTCCTGAGACACCTAACAAGCTTTCTGAGGATATGATCAAGTGCATGTCAGCTATATATTGCAAGCTTGCAGAACCCCCTCTGATGCATAATGGCCTTTCATCTTCTCCTTTCTCATCCTTGTCATCAGTGAGTGCTTTTTCTCCACAGGATCAGTATGATTTGTGGAGCCCTCGGTGCAGGAAAGATTCTTCATTTGATACACGGTTAGATAATCCTTTCCATGTGGAAGGGTTGACAGAGTTCAGTGGACCTTACAGCTCAATGGTAGAGATATCATGGATTTGTAGGGACAATCAGAAACTGAATGACATTGATGACATGCTACAAAATTTTAGGTGAGCAATTTGGGCAATTCTTCAAGCCTGTACAAGCTTCTCTGTTTCCAAATTTCAGATTCCTTCATTTAGTAAGGACAATGTTTTATAGGGCATCATGAACATCACTTGCAGTTATTGGTTTATTGCACTTCTTACGTGTTTGACTTATGAATTATTTCTTGCAGGTCTCTTGTTTGTCGATTGGAAGAAGTTGATCCTAGAAAGATGATGAATGATGAGAAGCTTCCTTTCTGGGTCAATGTACATAATGCATTGGTGATGCATGTAATGGCTGCTGATTGCTTTGTTAATTTAAAAATTTTATCATGGTGCTGACAGCCTTATAAAATTCTGTTGGTGCCATAAATGGTAATCTTTTTTTCTTATCTGCAGGCATTTTTAGCTTATGGGATTCCACAAAATAATATGAAAAGAGTGTCTTTACTCCTTAAGGTGAGCAGGGCCGCAATGATCTATTTTTGAGAAGACAATGCTGCGTGGTTTCTGTTTTCATATGTTTGTGTATTATCCAGGCTGCATACAATGTGGGAGGTCACACCATCAGTGTAGACACGATACAGAGTTCTATTCTGGGATGCCGTTCGCCTCGTCCGGGACAGGTGAATTTCCTTGTAAATGTTCTAAATCTGATTTGATCATTTACCATAAAATTTTGGTATCAACATATTCCTTTAATTATTTCCTCCCTTCTTAGTTTGCCTGTTTTGCACCCTTTTTCTTCATTGTTTTCAGTTTTTCTGTGCTATATTATGATTTGGATTTCAACCTTAAGGCTGATTCTTTTCCCCTTTTAGTGGTTTCGGTTGTTTTTTCCTACAAAGACGAAATTCAAGGCTGGAGATGATCGGCAGGCATATGCAATTGAACAACCTGAACCACTTTTACATTTTGCTCTTTGTTCAGGAAGCCACTCTGATCCTGCGGTACACCACTATCCTATACTATCTGTTATTCAAGCTCAACTCTTTTAGCATGAACAGTATTCTTGTTCCTGATGTTATTGCAGGCATACTCTATTTTGTTTTTGAACTGCTGCTTGAAACAAAATTGGATTTTTAATTAACAACCTAACAACTTTGCCTTTTTAAGTGGCAAATCTTCCAGAGAAACAAATTTACAAACTGAGCTTTTGCGTATGGTATATGATACCCTCATTTCCTTACTAGGCAACTTACATGATGATGAAAACCAGAATAATTTGTCATTCTATTTTGTCTACCTTATCCAACATCTTTGTTTTATTAATCTGGCCGACATTTAGCATTGTTGGGAAATCTTCATGAACCACGTTTCAGTGAGATTGTCGATCTTTCAATTTTGTAATCTAGAACTAGCCATATGATTTGTGCCCCAGATTTTCCAATAAAATTAGGTAAATATAATTTCAGGCATGGAGCATTTAATTAATTTTCTTTTCCCTGGGATGGTTTGACCAATTAACTCTTGAACATTACCATACTAATCTCAATTCTGGAAACTGAACACAACCACAAATATTTACTGAACTCTTGAGTGGTCTGAGGTATCCAGGAACATGGCTAAGTCAGAAGCATTTTTTTGTCTCAACTATGAAATCCAGTTTTTCATAATTCAATGATGGGGAAAAAAAATATTGTTTTGAGTCTGCTTCTGTCAGAGTGCAAGATAGAAATGCAGAGGCCAATGTCTTCCTACAGTTTTGCAACCATTGTGCTTCCCCAGAACTTTCTGTTGACCGTAGTTATCTTTTGAGTTCTCCAGGTACGTGTATACACACCCAAGAGAGTGTTCCATGAACTTGAAGCTGCAAAAGAAGAGTACATTCGGGCCACCTATGGGGTACGCAAGGAGCAGAAGATCCTTTTACCAAAGGTTGTAGAGTCTTTTGCAAAGGATGCAGGATTGTGTCCTACTGGTGTGGTGGAGATGATCCAACAGTGTATGCCTGAAAGTCTGAGAAAGACCATGCATAGGAGACAGAATAGCAAAACCCGCAAGAGCATTGAATGGGTACCTCACAACTTTGCGTTCCGGTACCTGATATCCAAAGAACTTGGGAAATGACTGAATGCATAAAAAATGCCTAATGATCTCCATGTCAAGGAAAATATAAAGATCATAAAGCTCAAGAGTGTTGGTTTTCTGGAAAGTCAGGTCTTGATTCCCCTCCCCACTTTATCCATTTTGTACAAATGAAAGAGAAAATGAAGCAAGATATTGTAGGATAGAATGGCTGCCTCATTTTGTATATTGTAATCCATATTATTCAGTATTATGCAATGAGTTTTGTAATTCTGCAGAATTAATGATCTCAAGCTCTTAGTTGTGCATTGGCTTCAGAAGTAAGTTTAATGGACTTCTTGTATGTAATATGTTAACACTAACTAGTAGGTACATTATAAATAAATAATAAATAAAAAAACCCACTTAGGTTATTAGCAAATAGAAATCCACTAATCTGCTGCATTAGTTGCCTTTTTAAGAGTATTAGTAGGTGTAAGAAATTAAGACTGGAAAATACCCATTATGATGATATTTACCTGTTCTCCAGCATCAGAAGACCCACTAAACAGTATGGTTGAAAATCTCTCTCCTTGTTCCTTGAACAAAATCAATGAATATTTTAAGCTAAGGACCGAGTTTTCATCCATCCACAGTGAAATGAGATTTTTTTTCATCCACCACTTTTAGTGGTTGGATTGGATGGAACTCTTGGAACAATGCCGGGTCTTTTAGATCTTCTGAACAATAAGGAGGGAATAATAATGAGATCACATTGTTGGGATTCTCTTAAAATCCATATTGGACCAATCAATGGAGATACTTCCCTTGTTGTCCCTCTTTAAATCCAATATAAGGAAGAAAAAATCCATTAAATATAAATAAACAGATATGCTATGGAGCCACTCTTGAAATCACAAAATATTTCATTTTTGCCCTCTTGTGCAGTGAATGTGCTTCAATCCCACACCCACTTTCGCTATTGCATTGAGTTGAGGCAGCTTAGGATGAAATTTGGGCCCAATAGCCTGAACCCATCAACTTTTTCTGGGCTTGGATTGGGATTCCATCTCATGGGCCAGGTTGGGTTTGAAAAATTCCGTCAGGGGCTGGGTTAGGATTAATTGAGGCGTCAGTTCAGCCTAGCCTAGCCTAGCCCAGCCCGAGCTGTGATAAACTTGGTGGACTCTCCCATCCTTAAGACTAAAGTCCACTCCACTTGCATATTCTGGCGGGCTTGGTTGGATTGAGCCCAAACAAGCAGTGCTAGGGTTGAGATACCCAATCAGAGATCAGGCCGGGCTAGTCTAGGGATGGACATAACTGATCTCGAACTGGGCTTATTACTGTATCCAAACACTGTCCTCACGATAGCGACGTGCGATTCACTCCGCCAAAACGTCATATGTAGTTTGTACACGTAGCATGAGAGAGAAGAATCAGTGACTCGCTCCCATTGCCACGGATCTAGACGGTTTCATAAGATCCGAGTCCGTCACTCTTCCTCCTGGCCACGGATTTGGACGGTTTCAACGGATCCCGAGTGCTCCCTGAAGAACTGAAACCGAAGAGAGTAAGGAACGATGGAGGGAGAACAGATAGGCGTAGTTCTCTCTCGAGCTTCTGAGCTTCGGTTGAAGATCAACAATTGTATCGATAAAGCAAGGACCCGCGACATTGACGGTGAAGTTGAAGATGATCATTCCGCCGAAGAAGACGGAGAAGCTGAAGATGACGACGGTAGCCTTTCCAGCATTCGCGATGCTCTCGAATCTCTCGAGGAGCAGCTTGTTTCCTTGCAGGTCATTTTACCTCTTTTGTCCTCGAGCCTTTTACTTCTGTACCTTTTGCCATTTTTTTCAGGGTTAGATTACACTTCATGATTTACATTTTGGCTTCTGAGGTCGTTCTGTGAGAACTAAGGATTTTTCTCGATTTAAATTAGAATTTTTGGTAGAACCCTAAATCCTAATTCCATCCCCACATGCTCGAGGCTAGGTGAGCTTATTCGGGTTAAGTTTGACTTCACTGCCACTTTGGCCTTTTTTTTTTTTTTTAATAATATTTTCTTCCTCAATTTACTCTTTGTTTCCTCATGTGTAGCTCTGATTTTAGAGCATGAAATTGTCTCAAGAGTTTCCTTGCTTGAGAATTGGCATTTGTATATATTGTGCAAGCCTGCTGTCTGATGCTGTCACTTAGATAGGAATAGGATCCTTCCTCAATTTGGAAGGTATGGGGAAGGCCAGTTCTGCCGATGGTGGATGTGTTTGTGTAGATTCTTGTTCTAATAATGTTGAGTGTTGAAAGTTGATAGTGTAAAGAAGAGAGGCTTCCACTTGGCTAATTAGTGTTTTGGTAAGAAATTTTATTTCTCCCCTCATTTGGGCATGACCTGAAATATATGATTATATTCATTAGATTTCGAGGTTTGGGACGTTGTCTCTGCATTGTTGATATTAGGCTAAGCAGTCCATTTTTGCACAACCCGATATGAGCTTCAGGCTTTCCAAATCTCTTTGAGGAGGAATGTGTTATGGTTGTGATGAGACTTGAAAATTGTTGTCTCCTGGGTGAATGTTGGCTTGACAAGTTTAATATATATTGTTCTCCGTTTGCATCCATGAGAATGAAAAAGGGGAAACTTTTCCTTTTAGTTGGCCTGTGACTAAACTGGAAGCAATATAATCTTTAGGATGTCACAGAATGAAGTAAATTCCCTTTGTTGCTTACAAATGCATAGAGGGAAACTATTGTGCTGAATTTATATTTAAGACTTCAGGAGAGGATGGTTTCAGAAACCTCAAAAATTGTTTTAAAAAATGTGGGAAACCTCATTAGAGCTCATATTGAACTGGATAGGCATCCTACTTTGTGTCTCATGTGGTTTTTTGGAGTAGGTCAAGCCTGATTTTAGGACTCAAGATTTGTAGAATCATGGGATCATAGGTTTATAGATTAGGGAAAAAGAACCAGTCTGGTGCAGGAAACGCCCAGACCGTGCAGGGTACGAAAAGGCCATGCTGACCCCCTGACCGCACTTCCCATTGGCCCGCTGGACACCAGACCGGCAGGGTTCTCTCGTCCTATAGATTGATATTATGGAGCAGATCAAAGCTGATTTTAGGACTTTTAGAGATTTGTAGAATCATGGGTTTATAGATTAGTATCAAATCGGTTTGATCATCTTATCTGGATCAGTATCGGGAGGCTTGACCCAATCTATTGTTGGCAATGGATTGGCTGAGCCACTTAGATTATTGGGTTTTTCCTTATGGATCTGTTGACTGTTCAGATTGTCTCCAGACGGTCCAGATCAATTTCTCCTGGAATGGATCAGAACTACAAAACTGATCTTAAATCCTCAGTCAAAATAGGAGAGAGAGATCCACTAATTTGGGGAAAAGGAAAAAGAGGTGTAAGGACCATTTAGATGGTTTTGAGAGAAGATTAAGGTCTAAGGAAGATTTTGAAAGAGCAGGTGATGGGAAAGAATACGAAGGTTGTAATAGACCTGATCTCCATGGAATCCATCCAGGGGTATTGAGGTATGCAGCATGAGTAATAGCAGGAAGTTGATTGTGTGAGGATCATATGACCTGGCTATGGTAGAAAGCCCTTTCAAATGAACTGACATCGGTACAGTTCTTCCAGACCAACATTTTCTGTGTGAGAATTACTTGGAAGTTGATGCTATTCTCAATTGTGTTTCTCTCTCTCTCCCCGATCATATGACAAGTTTCTTGTCCTTAGGGCTTGCAGCATCTAATAATAGCTGCTTGTTTTCTGGGCAATTATAATGGACACCTTATTATAATGGGCCCTGATCAATTAATGCAGTTCTCGATGAGTTTACTAAAGGAGCTTAGAGAATATATAGTTACATTGGCCCTTATCCACAACTCACCGGTGATTGCAAGAATTATCAGACACTTATCTCATGATCCTTTCCAATGTATAAATTATGCTAGTGTTCCCATGATATCTGTTGGTGATTTCTTGACTTTCCTTCTACTTGTACTTATATAAAATTTCTTTCTTCATAAAAAAATAAATGAAATAGCATAAAATGTGTATCTGGTCCATTGGTTGATGAGCTTATTCCTTATGTTTTCCTATCCTGTCTAGGTTTTTATTTTTTATTTTTTTGGATATCAATTTCTAGATCATATTTTTTATGTCAATCAGCAGAGGTTGAGAATTAATCGTACCAAATGTGGGGTTCCTGGGTAAAGCATGGGGTGGAAATGTGGGATGGGCTTGTACATCCAGGTGTTCCTAGATCGAAGAAGTGTCAATATTCGAAATTTCGGTCAACATGACTGAAATTTCGCTAATATTTTTGGTTCCGACAAAGGTCAAAATGAAACCACGTGCGATACATGGGTCTTACCTAATTTCGGTCTAAATTTCGCAGTTTCAGTGAAATCTAGTTCTTTACTTGTCACTTCTGAGTTTGAAAAGAGTACCAAGTACTTTGTCACTCAGCTTCACTTAGCCAATGTGATCACTGTTTTGTCAAATATTTTTTTGGTGACAGACTTTAGATCGAATCATCAGATGGCTGTGGAGCTGTTGAAAGGACAATGTTTGTACTCTGATCTTTTCATCGATTCTGAATTTTGTAATTGGTGCTTGTTTTAAATCTAACTCTTATTATTAATATTATTTCTTTCTTCTAGCATTTCCAGTCTAAATCTTGTGAAGGATGGAATTCTTAATGAGAAAACTTCTGAAGTTTCTAGGGGCTTGCATCAGAGCCTCTACATCTACTTGGAAATATTCACTTTATTTTTGGAATTCAAACTTCTACGGATTATTCTAATTAAACCTTCCTCTCATACTATTCATAAATTTATTTATTTATTTATTTTTTTAATTGCACTCGAGTAGTACCTGGAAATTCCTGCATCTGTTTGCCCTTGGTGCTTTCTTTAAGTGATTTAAGTAATGTGAAGAAGTAACTTAAAAAAAAGGACAAGGATTCTTTAATTACTGCTGACTGCCCCTGATAGTTTCTCTTTTTTTTGTGTCAAGGCTTTGCAACAACAACAACGATACGAAAGGGAAGCAACTCTATCAGAGATTGATCACAGTCGTGAGGTTTTACTAAAGAAGCTCAAGGAGTACAAAGGGGAGGACCTAGAAGTGATTCATGGGGTCACTGCCTTTGCTAGTGAGGCAGTTGAGCAGAATGATGATCTCCTTCTTCCTCCCTATCCAAGCGGACCTCCAGATTCCTTGGTCTTCAATAATGTTTATTCTTCACCCTTCCCTTCTGCAAGGAAGTTTACTCGAAATGGGGTCATTACTGGTGAGCCCATCCCTGAGGCCAGGAAAGGCATGGATGAATTAGGTGGAAATCAAACTCAAAAACCTCCGAGAAGCTCACCAACAGGGTTGAAACTTGTCCTTGATGTGGCTGCTAAAACTGTCCTTACCATTGTTGGGGTGATCTCTGTTCTGAACTTGGCTGGTTTTGAACCCAGGCTTACAAGAAGGAGCATTCAATTAAGGATTCTGGATCTGCTTCCGAGGGCAGCAACAGAGGACAAAAGAGAGGAGATTCAGTGCCCACCTGGGAAAGTTCTGGTTATAGAAGATGGGGAACCTCGTTGCCTTGTGAAAGAGAGGATTGAAATTCCATTCGAGCCTGTTATCATGAATCCAAATGTAAATTATGGTTGTGGATAAGAAGGCAAATCTGTTTCATCCCCTCTTGTGAATATTAGGAGAAAGTGGTGTTTGTTTTTTGTTAACAGAAATTAATGTTTTGCCTATCAATAATCATGTGTTCGTTAAAGAGTAACTGTGAATGTAATTTCAAATTTGAAATTGAAGGAGTTTTTCACCTATTTCAGTTTGAAATTAATGATCTTAGAACATCCGATTAATTGAAATAGAAATCAGACTTGGGAGCTGCATGATCTTAGTATCGGGTCAGCACCCAGTGGGGAGAGGAGTTGCCTTTTCCACATGGGATCCTACCGATCAAAGGAATCAAAACATTTAGTGCACCATTGACACAGTCTAGATTTCGATCTTAGCTATGCAACGGGCTCATCACTCATCAGAGACCGTATGGTATATACTATACCCCACTGTGGCACCTAACTACATTTATTACTCCTCGAAGGAACAATTTATGGCTTCTACATGCATGTCGCGAGGGTTCACTCTGTTAGAAACCATATAGAGGAAGCAGTTCCAGTGAAGTGGTCACTGAAGATGAAGGGCGCATGGGTGGGAGAAGCTTATGATGATGAACTGGTAGGCTTAGCTACTACCAAAGAAAGAAATGAAACCCTCTTCGAAGCAAATTAGTTGCTTTCAATTACTGTCTACCTCGATCTACAAATCCAAACTAACTGAGCTTAATCTAGCGAGTTAACAGTCACAAATGTGAAGAACAAAAGATTACGAAGAAGAAGAAAGAAGAAAATCATCTTAATATGGGCTTTGTCCAATCACATTCCCAGGAGGGGAATAGAAACAAATAGTGAGGGTGACATGGCCCCCTTCTTCACACACAGCTTGTGCACATCCAACCTTTAAAGACTTCCTCCAAACCACCTGCTTATACACACCACACCTGTGATGCGGCGCGCACGAGTTGTTAGTATAGTTATAATAGTCTTTCTCCTTCACCCAAGCCTGAACCGCCGCACGTGGTGTCACAACGAACCCACTCGCCCACAGCTGGTTCGCTCCATACTTTCCCCTGTGACTCAACACCGCAAATCCACAACCTTTCTTGTTCCTTTGGTACCTCACTAGCCTACTCGTCAGTGTCGCAAGGCTTGGGCTCCACTGCAGTGGTGGAACTCCAACCGCCGCCCTTGCTTGGTTGTGCTCCTCCAGGAACTCTTCACTCGCATTCAGCTTGTAATGAGGCACAGTACCAGAGCCAGTGCTGGGCATGGCTATAACCTTCATTAATGCGGTTATAGCGAGCAAGAAAAGAAGAGAGAGTGGGCAAGATTGCATCTTTAAGGCCATTACAGACCTCAAAACTTTGAAGCTCTGTAATCTTCTAGAATTGAAATTGTTTAATTTACAGAGGATCAGATGATGAATGATGCATATTTATAGGGGTGAATTGACCTGGAAACTAAACTATATCAGGATCTTACAGTTGGGTTCTTCAAGAAAGTGAGTGATTGGATCTTATTAGTCGGTGGGTTGATGACTCCATTAATAATTCTCGGATGAAGATCTGATAGAGAAGAGCGGGTCCAGAAGTGAGAGGGTCACGTGTCTCTGTTGACTTTTTTTTGAGTTGTTGACTTTAATTGTTTTGGATGTTACAGACAAAAGAATGTGACCGCACGTGAGTTTGTATTAACTTCCAATGGCCATTAATGAGAGGCCTTCGCTGTTTGGGTTTCTGACATATAGTTGACCACTAATTGGAGATATTTGTCAACCAGTCTGGAATACTGTGTATCAGTGTGGGGTGTGGGGTGTGGGGTGTGGGGTGTGGTGATTGGGGTGGGGGGTTTTTGGAACCAGAGTTCGGACATGGGATTGGCTTCCATTAATTCTAATTCAAACTAGGTTGCAATTGATTAGAAGCACCTCAAATCCTAGAAAATAAAATCGAAAACAAGAAAGTGAAAATTTTGACAGATCTTTGATTTGTTTTTGTTTTGTTTTGTTTTTGTTTTTTTATTGAAGATCAACTACAAGAAATGAGACTCATTGATTTTGTACTATTTTCAGTATCATTTTATTGAGAAAATAGTAGAAAAAAATGATAAGAAAAAAAATAAAAATCTAATGGTAAAAAATAAAGATTTAAGTTCATTCATGGATGATTCTAAAATGGCTTTTGAGAATCAATATTAATTGGAATTGGGGTCGGCTGGTTCTACCTTATTTACATCCATGAATGAGGGTCTTTAGAAATTCCTTTTAGGAGAAATGAACACTCTTTGGTTGTAAGGTCTCTGAACCCAAACATAGAGGGTGATGAAATCATAAAAAGATGCACACACCCCACTAAAACTCAAAAAATCCACTTCCTCTTGATGCCCATGTGTATTCCTTCATTGGCCGCCATAGTGGTGCAATCATCGCGCAACCAGGGAGCATTCTTTCCCTTCTTTTTATCAATTCCATGGTTAATCCCACTAAAGAAATCAAATAACAATATTGGATCTAATTCTAGAGCTTGCACAACTGCTCTCCCTGAGCCATCTCTTCAATGGATTTAGCTCAAGCTTTACTGAATGTAGATTACATTGCATTGTTTGCTATGGGACTAGAAATGGACACAAAGAAAAGAAGACAGCAAATTTTTTTTTTCGAGCTCTCTTATAAAAATGATAATAAGGTGTTAAATTGTATATACTTACTCTACCTTATCCAAATTAAATGGGATCGGTTACATGGATCATATTCAAGGTATAAGAGACGAAAGCACAATAAGAAACAATTTCTGGGAACACATGGATGATCGAGGGATAATGTTTGTATAATTATAAATAATTTTGTATACGATTATTTATAATGAACTTATATTTATAGATTTAAAAACAAAAGAACATTACAGTCCTATCCAAGTGTGGCCACTTATAATTACATAGGTTGGAGTTCTGTTTTTAGGAATATATCTATCCACAGTTATCTTGTTACTTCATCTAACTAGTTCATATAATCCCAGGCAAGCCCAGTTGCCACTTGTCAGGCCCCAGCCCAGATGAGTATTTTCAACCTGAATTTCAGTCTAGGCTGGCTCTGGCCCTCCCAAAGCATCCAAATATGGTGTGCTGGAGCCTGTTCAGCTAGACAAATTGGGACCCTACCCAAGAGCAATCCATTCTCTCCAAGAATCCAGTGACTTTCCCAAGATTGGACGAAAATGGGCTGTGTGGTTTACCACTGGCCCATAAAAGATCTTTAGTTGCCATTATGGCATGCTTAGTACTTGTCCCACCTAAAATTTCACCTAGAAATACTAGCCCACCTTAGCCCTAAATATGGGCCTGGCCCACGTTGTACTGTCAATGGGTAGCATTAAAATTTTATTCAATTTTTAAAGCATTGTATTTAAAAAAAAAATGAAAAAAAAATTAAAAAAATAAAAAATAAAAATAAAAAACGATGATATGAATAACATATTCCTAAAATTTGAGCCCTAAAGAGATCATCTAAAATATATATGAGTCTTTGCCCAAACAATATATATTTGAGTCGTCAAAGAACCATCAAGCAAATGCACCATAAAGGAAATTTCACTCATTTATTTGTTATAACTTAAAGTTGCTTTAGTACCAATGCCTCAACATGACAATTAAGTATTTAGGATTATCAATCATAATATGACCCCAAGTCAGGTAGGCCGGATTTTAACCTAATCCATCTAAACTCAAGCATGACAATTGTCTTCATACTTGTTTTCAACTTTCTATTAAGTTTTGAGTTGAAACTCATATGGTCATATCAGTTGAGTCTGTTGGGATGTTATCAAGAATCTCCTCACCACTAGTGATGTGACTTTTGTCTCATAAACTCCCCTCATATTGCTTGGGTCAAAACTATGTAACAACATCTTCTGTAGAGAGTGTAGTGATACAGTGAGCATCGGGCGGCCGAGAGGACCTCAGGGAGTGTGTCCGAATGCTCTCAGCCATCCGATGTTCACTGCATCATTGCACTCCAAAACTACCTCTCCCCTCGGCCATTTAACAACACAATGATGCCAATGATGACCTTGAGTGAAGCTAAACTCAGTTATCTTGCAATACACCAAAATTCAAATGGGCTATGGGCAATATCAAACATAGACTTTGTCAAATCAATGCACCTTTGTTTGGTGGCTCGCAGCATCACCATAAATTTTTTTTTAGAGAAAAATAAAAAAAGAAAAGGTAAAGGCTCTATTATTCAGTTCCCTTTTCACCTTTTGGTAGAGAAGACTTTTTCTATTGTTGATGACCTGTTATAGGAATCAAAGGTAGTGGATCCACAGATATAAACAGTAGAACACTTACATTTTGCATTGTACATAGTCGCTTGTTCTAACATCTAAGTTTTCAATTACTATTTCAAAGTCCAAAGTCCAAACACACATTCCCCACATGAGTCAAGATCCTCAGCGGTGAGACAATAAGGTGTAATGGGCATCCCACGGCAGCGGTGAGGCGATGAGGTATAGTGAACATCCAACGGCTAGAGTGTATGATCACACCCTCCCAATCGTTGGATGCTCACTAAACCTCATATATTGCAGACAATACAGCCTCCCCCTCCCTCACCCCTCCCCCAGTCCTCACCCATCAACACCCCTCCCCCTTTTTTTAATTTTTTTTGAAAATGAAGAAGAGATTCCCCCCCCCCCCCCCTTTATTTTTTTTAATTTTTTTTGAAAATGAAGAAGAGATTGAGACTTTTGTACTAACGGATTAACCATTTAAGTGTGCCAAGACTTTTTGGATTGGACAGAATCACATTTTTGCAACAAAGTCCATCCATGGCTGTTGGCTGGTGTTTGGTGACCGCATACTTCCACTTCTAGTCTCATGTGTCCTGTCCAGTTATTAACTACACCAGATTATTTCTGTAACTTTTTCAACCTTGACCTTTCCCTTTTGGGTCTTCAATTCTTTGCAGAACTGTATAAGCATTTGAAAAAAATCTGAAACCTCTGATCAGACGAGAACATCCCCAGAACCCAAAACGAGAAAAAAAAGGTAAATCTTCAATTCAAAGACATTGAATTGATACTACACGAAGAAAAAGAAAATATAAATTTGATCTGACGGAGTCCACAAACATAGATATACACACATAACAGAAGCTAACCCATTAAAGGTAAGTCCTTTTGCTCTAAATTAAAGAATAATAAGTCAATTGATAAGACCCTTTCCCTGTTCCTGTAAATTACAAGGATAAGGTTCGACCTGAAATCCTATTCCGGCGATGTCGATTAATGTCGGAATCCGCCGAGCTGTTTCGACCTTTTCGAGACCTGGCCGGAAAACTCAAAGCACGTCTACCGTAAAATTGAGATGATGATTCCTGCATTTGTAAATCTTGTTTACGAAGAGCGGTGGCAGCTCTAATGGCAAGAACACACAAATCGGTGAGGGAAGCAGGTATGTGTTGCTTTGTGACTGGTAATAGGAAATAAATTTGCCCAAATTGAAGCTCTTCATCATCTGGCAATGAAGGAATACAGGAATCGACGAAGATGGATTCGGCGTTGCAGAGGAAACAATTGGGATTCTTAGAGATCAGATCCTCGACTTTCGTTGGTTCCTTGAACTGTTCTAGCTTTCCATCCACATGGATTACCATGGCTTCCGATTCATGATTCCATTCTCCTCTCCCTTTTGCAGGAGTGGATACACAAATACCCATTGCCACGTATTCACCAATACAGATCGACAGAGAAGGAGAAAGAGCCAAAGAGGAAGAGACACAGTCAGAGAGAGAGAGAGAGAGAAGGTTTTGGGGATTAACTTGTGGGAGTGGTTGGTTCAAGGGGTTTCTTAACCCATATTTAGATATATAAATCAAGCACGTTCCCTCCCCTGGATAGACCTGAAAGGAACCAGGGTGAGAGAAAGTGAAGAGTCAAGATCTAAGAAGTTAACCCTATGGGCTCTTTTTCCTTTTTGGTCATAACCAAGAAAAAACTGATCTCACAATCAAGGCTGAATGGGTGACCAGAACTTGGGTCCCTTACAAGAGGTCACATAGAAGACCATGTTGACTGTTGACCCTGCTCACCGACCATGGGTCGGATCCCAAATCTACCCATGATGACCCAAGTCCAGTGTTCGGAGCAACTCATGCAAGCAACCTTAGGTAGTGATTTAGTTCATGGCATTGATATCTATATCGGTAGTGGCATACAGATATTTATATTGATATTGATTGGTCATATTAGATCATTTTGTCCCTCCCAAACTGGGTTGGGAGTTGGGACAACCCTAGCCCAAACTTAAGATGTCCAACTTTAAGATATATGTTTGCATTGGTAAGAAACGGAAAGAAAATAATAAAGTAATGATAAGATTATCTCTTTCTCATCAAGGTGTTTGTATCATTTCACATATGGGAGGACAGAGAGAGAGATTGCACGCCACTGCCACAAGAATTATTTCCTTTTTATTTTTTCTTGCCAACCAAATATACCCTAAATGTCCATCCTCTACCTCGTTTCCAAAACACAATAGGGTTAGTGTTATCTCAACTAAATGAGATTGACTATATGAATCCTATTTCACCGATCGATTTTATTAAAAACCATTTATAAAAGTAGTTGTTTCTTAATTGCAATGCAATTTTATTTATTTATTTATTTTTTTTTTTTTGGGGTAGGAAATGGATAAATATTATGTAATAAATGTGTAAATGGTCACAGATTTAAGGTGTGGATATTTCAAAGGATTAAGTTTTTCTTCAGATAAATTTCCTCACTATGGAGATGAAGAGATTTAATTACTTTGATTAGCATGGAGAAGGGTATTTTCGACTCTATAAAATACATGAGGAGAATCTCTTTTCATAGTGAGTGAACAGAAATTGAGTCCCATTTGAAATGTTCTTACTTTGTTGTTTGTATCGACTAATGGGATAAAAAATCTGGCTTGCAGATGTAGGCCTAACCTAAATCAATGGATCAATTGAAGTCTGAGACTGGCTCAAGCATTGACCAATTAATAATTGGGTGGTCTCGATGCAAGATAGTGGCTTGAAGGTCATCCGACCAGGACCAGGACCAGGACTCACCGAATATTGTGACAAGCCAATAAACCAACCAATTAGTTAGCCCAATTAACCTGTTAAATCATATCTAGTTCAAGTGTAGCCCATTTAAAGATTTTTCATGGCCTATTTAAAGATTATATATAGACCAACCAATTAGTTGGCCCGTTCAAAACCCAGTTGTAGTCCAATTATCTTAGTTATGTTGAGCCCGATTATGGACAAAAAACTGACTGAGTCAAAGAAACATGTCCATACATATCCTAACCTACGATGCCCAATTACCTAAACAAGCAAAAACGATATAGAAACTTAAACTGATGGAGAATAAAACCGAACGGTAAAATGGTGGAGAATAAAACCGAATGGTTGACCCCTATTACTTCAACTAATGAGGAAGGAGTTAGACTACTTTATCACTATTAATGTTATTTAATATTCTTTTCCATCAAACTTGCCACCGTTGAACCATGTTGGTTTTTATTTTGAAGTCAAATATTTGGATAGACTTGGGACCTACTTG
>NC_056559.1:10930142-10961721 GCF_013358625.1 Macadamia integrifolia
ATATACACATATATATTTTTTCCTTAGATCTTCGACAGGTCGAAGCGTTCAATTGTGAATAGGGATTAATTTAGAACAGTTTGTTCACTTATCAATGGGCTTTAATTTTGAACAGGTCCAAACGTTTGTTCAATTGTGAATGGGCTTAGCCCAAAACTCAAATGTCGACACTGTGTTTGCTTCTCTAGTCCCCCTTGGAAAAGTTCCCCAGCCCGTGCCATCCTAGCATCCATTGAGCCGCTAGCTCCGTACCCAATCTCTGCCCATTTTTGATAGATAGAAAAAAAAAATTTTGATTTTAGAAACAATTTTTTTAGGGTACTCTTGAAACATGCTACTCCATGTTTCTCACTTCTCACAGAATTGATAATTTTTTATTTTTTTTTGAAGACACATTTTGGACCATCCGATCTTGGATCGTCGATTTTTTAGCCTAAAAGTTATCCCATTTTTTTCTCTATCATTTTGGATTAAGTTTTCCTTTCATCCAAGAACAAAGAAAAATCCCTTCATCACTATTGATGTTGGTTCTTGGTTGGACTCCTTTGTCAAAATTAATTTCCACCCTATATTATCTGGACTGAATCTTCTCCAGTACCAAATGGAATTCAGTGAGCATCAAACAACTGAGAACACCTTGGGCACTTTCCCTTTTTTTTCCTGCTTTCACCATCCAATAAAGGACTATATGCATTGTTTTACCAAAAAGAAAAAGACTATATGCCACTATGTAGAAGCTTTGGAGATGGTGACATGGGGTACTGTTAAGACCTAATCACATTGCGCATATCATTAATTCACTTGTAGGCTCTACCCTCCACCCTCCACCCTCCACCCTCCACCGACCCAATAATATGAAGCAGTAGGAGTACCTTTTGTGTCTCAATAAAACTATCTATATCCACAGAGCTCCATTCTGGTCCTCTGAGGAGACCCAGTCAGTCACACAGAGGAAGGCTGCTTTGGGGTTTGGTTTGTTGAACATTCAATTTTCTCTCACAACTACATGTACACCATCAGCACAGTGATGTAGTGCAGATGGGATCACCATAAGCACTTACCAAACCCAAAACCACTTCTCTGCTTTCTGTGGTCTGTAAAACCTGTGGGTTTTTTAAAGGGCACAACCAGAAATGATCAATGGGATAGATTGAGCCAAAGTCAAACATGAAAAAAAAAAAAGGTGGAAAGGGAACAGAAGGTATCAGCTGCTTTTCCACTGTGTTATGTATTAGACCTCAAAGAATGTTAAGTGATAATATTCAATTACAACTTTCAACAAACAATTGAAGTGCATGGATGGAAGTCGATCAGGAACAAGGTCGGAAGTAGGGGTGTCAATAGCTCACTTCCCAAGCTAATGTCTTTCCTGGGAAGAAGGGGGACAGGGAATCTAGGGGGTTAATTAGGGAGGTTTCTTTCTTTTTTTCTTTCATTATACAAGTCTGAAGAAGGTGGCTACTGTGCAGACCAGAGATAAAACACTCTTAATTAAAGAATGCCAGTTTAAAGGTCTCAAGTCCAGGTGCACCTAACCTTAAGCTTTAAGTGTTAGTCTTAATTAGTTAATAAAGAGCGGGAGAAGTGGGGGAAACAGGCCTTTCCCCACCTCATATGTCTGGAATTTCTTACCTACTTTTGTAGTATTTCTATGATTTTGGATTTATGTAACACTGTATACACCAGACATGTTAATACATCATCTATATAAGCTTATATTTTCAGAAGAGAGAGAGAGAGAGAGAGAGAGACAGTTTTCAGAAGTCCTTGATAGAACTGGCTTATTGAGCAATGGTGTATTGGACAACATGCCTGTGTTAAACCAGCCAGATTGTTAAATGGGCATGCTTGAAACTGGGCCCATTTTAAGAACGTACAATACATAATATGTTATTTTATCATAATATAAATATGATAGATGAGGCAATCCAGTGGATTCAGGTGGACTTGGGTGGGGAAAAAGGTAGGTAATTGGGCAGGTTTGGATGTGTACTCTTGCAAGAATGGAAGGGTACCAGCTTATCAAGATCAAACATATCAAAGCCCCCAACCCATTTAGTGTTCAAATTGATGGGCCAGATCCAAGCTTTATTCTTTTATTTGGGTACGTTATGGTTTTCCATCCACCTCCCCAGTCTATAAAATCTCCATGCAATGAGAGACTGTGTCATTACCAAAAAAAAAACGAAGACTAGAGAGTGGATTCATGAAACAGATTTCTTAGTTTTCAGAAATCGATTTTTTTGAATACGAATTCTCCTAGATAGACATGAACATGAATCAAATATGAATTCCCAGTTATCTATTACAGGAGACTAGAGAGGTGGATTCATGAGTCTTATCAATGGTATTGTGGTTTCTTTATTGGCATGAATGATGGTGAATTGGATAGGACGAATTTCAAGAAGACAAGATAGAGAAGAGCTGAATCCATTTCATTACTAGATGCGATATTGAAGTGTCATTCAAAATTATATAGATGTTTTAATGAATTTTTTTTATTACATTTAACATACCATGAATAAATATATTTTAATATAATAAATAAGGCAATATAATGCTATCTCTTGACGTAGGTACATACCAGTGGGCACGGACAATGGGAAGATATGCACAAGCATTGCTGTGTCTAGACATAATTACACGCTAGAAGGTAATATTCTTTCTTCCTATAAAATATTATTTACAAAACAATTATTTAATTATAACTAGACCCAAATGTATTGATTAATGTTCATGTTGAGACTCAATTAGCTTTAAAAAATCGACTCCTATAATGGATATGAACATGAATGAAATATGAATTTTTTATTATCCATTTTTTTTGTTATTTATTTATTTATAGCGTAGCATCTTATCAAAGGTTATTAAACTATACATATATTTGGAGGAAGTAAAGGCCCTGGGCTTTTGCTCCCCTAGATACCAGCATAAATAAGTCGGTTCATTAATGTGGAATGAGATCACATATTTTAATTACTATATAAAAATAGATAAAGAAGCATTAAGAAATTGCTTCGGATCAATAGATGGTGACCGCTTTAGATTAATGAGTAAGATTAATTCTTGCCAAAAAAAAAATGGTTAGAATAACTTAGCATATAAAGTCTGTAAGGCTGGCAAGCTGCCCGGGTGTCTATTATCTGTTATCCTCTCTTTTTTTTTCTTTAAAAAGACCTTTTTAACCCTTCATTATGTGAGACAGTGAGAGGGTTTAGAAGAAAATCTCTCTACCACGTTATGAGAATCTTTTTCCCATAAATATATGTGGAAGAATAAAAAAACGCGATATTTATAGTTGCATTTACAATCATGTCAATTTTATGAAGTTGTTCACAGTTCAAATCAAACCCCTTCCCCCCCAACCCCCAAAAAAAAAAAAAAATTAATAGGGTTAAAGAAAAGGAAATATAATGTAATATGGATGGAAATTCTACCCAGCATTAATCACTTATTAGAAAAAATGTAATGATATATTTACCCTTGAGAGTTTCATAAACACCTTTCATTTCTGGAGTTGACGTTCTCATCATTCAATGGATTTGCTTTAAAAAGAGTTCCATAATTGCCTAGTTAAGTTAATGATAGGCATCTAATTCCTCAAGTGTATTGTATTGGGCTCTTTAATAACTTTTCCTTCTCAAACCCCCAGAAGGAGAAAAAGGGCAAAAAAGAAAGGAAAAGTGAGATAATTAACCATTCGTAGGGTCGTATCCATGAGTTTTGATAAATGAACAAGTTTTCCTATGACCATGGTGAATGGGCTTCAGTTGATCATGGTCCATTGATAGCATATATTTTTACTTCACTGAGCAGTAAAAATAAACTTTGTCCTAACCAATGATCTTGATTTCATAAGAGTTATTGTTAGAAGACAATTGCTAGCTCAGTTGATTTGTGTCTTACCTCACAAAGATAATGTAAGTTTTACTTCTTTGATTATCGTGGGAAGTCAATGATCTTCTACATAGCAACCTAAGCCTTGTTTAATGACATTCTTAATTACTCTTAATTTCGGTGACATTAGAACAAGGGCATGCCCCCAGAAAGGGCATGGTGATCATTTCGCAAGCCTTGTGTTTGTGCCGTTCCCAAGCAAAAAACCTTATCAAAAATAAATTAAATGAAATCTCCTAAAACCCTATTTGGATCATCAATAATGCACAACAGTGACAAAACATGATAATGGGCAGTTTGTTGGCTGTCATCTTCAACAATGAAAGACAACTAGGATTGCAACAACTATTAAGGCTGTACAAGAAAAAAAGATAGAAATCATAGGGTGCTATGGCACAGCTGATCCTCAAGAAAGAAGAAACAAAACTTCCTTGCAACAACTTGATATGTATCATAGAAAATACTAAGGATTTCTGTCGGCAAAGGAATATCATCCACCAAGCAAAGTAGTGAGGGCCTAGCATTCCAAATGAATGGCAATACATATTTTGGATACCAACATCCACCTAGCAACTAGTGACGATTTGATCATTGCCTATTTGGAAGTGAAGTGTGCAACATCATTCGGTGACCTATTGATATAAATAAGTTTGGAGAAATAGAACATTACAATGATAGGAATTTCATATGGCAGCTAGAACCCATCATTAGTAAGATCGACATATCAGCACTAATTCATCGGATCCCATCAAAACATTTTCTTGAATGTTGTTCATGTCATGTAGGTGTGTCAAATAGGTCAATCAGATCGACTTTTGTCTGGTGTAATTGGTCTTGCACTATGGAAGACCAGGGTCAAGCCCGAATTGGTCCTCAAAGCTAAGATCAACACTGATTAATAATTGCACAATCAATTTTTGATCTTCAATTGGTTTGGCTAATCGATCAATTAAGCTAATTTTAATTTTCATCTATGTTGAAGGGTACATATTCGGATAAATTCGTTACTTCTTTACGATGGTCCTTAATTGCTCTTAATTCATTGGGTTCAAATATATTAGTACATTATCGATCATCTATTGGGTTAACTGAAAATGCAACCCCTAATTTAATAATAAAACATGATAATGAGTAATGACTCTATAAAGCTTTTATGATTTCAAATTCTTACATTTATTTTATTTTTTTATTTTTGGGGTAGAATTTCCTCATTAGTTATACTTGGAACTGGTTATATCACACACACACACACATCGTCGTGTATCATGGACGGTATTTTTTGTTTTCTATGGGTACGTTATAGAATGGGGAGTGGGGTAAGTAATAGCAAAGGACTCGATCTGGTGAGACTGGTTTTTTGTACACAATTTTACCAGCTACGTTAGATAGTTGTCATCATGAATGGTATGTTACTTCAGTCGTTTGACAAAAATATTCGATTTAAACCTTCACCCTAAATTTATAGTGATATAGTAAAGTTTGGGGTCTTTTAGTTTGTTTATTAATTTATTTATTTCAATAACAATAGGAAGGTGGTTTTCTAGTTTAACTGGCCTCGCTGCAATGTTTGGATAAACTTTGATGTTAGGTCCTCTTCCTTATCCAAAGAGATAGTAGGATTGATATATTCATTAGGCCACCATTACGGTTCACTAACCCTTTTGGTTTTTTAAACCATGAACCACTATAATTAGGACTTGGGATTTGAGGACCCATGTGGCCCATGTTACTAAGAAATTAATTAAAGAAGTGTACATGTCACTTCATTTGTTTAATGGAATTAGTAGATTGGGAAGAACTGAGAAGGCTATTTTAATATTATCAATTTTAAGTGTCTATGAATCCTGATTAGATATCTTAGATTGTTAGTTGCAATAGTGCAATGTATTATTCTGTCTAGGCTGTAATGTGTTGTAGGTCATAACTGATTTGAAGTCCTCTCTAACAACAACCTTGTTGATTTGTCTGAGGCTCTCATTGACCATGCAACCACCAATAACCGCGTTCGTTTTTTCTAAAGAATAGATAGACCCGTGGGATTAATCAAGCTTAAGGCTTCATTATCCATCGTTATAAAAAAAAAAAAAAAAAATGACTAAACAAAAAAGATGAATCTCGACGTAATGATAAGATTGCTCTATTGTAATCTAGTAGTTAGAAAACAGTTTCTATCCAAAATGGGTCGTCGGTAGAAAAAGTAATTTCCTTTTTAAGAAATGAGTGCATGATTGGACTTTTGGGTTATGATTACACTCCCGCCCATGGATTTAGAGGATGGCATTGGTATTTGCCAATACCGATCTCATCACAAATATTGTCATGGCCGATACGATCAATATCGATACTTGAAACCATGCTCCCATCCCTTATTGATAAAGTTGAAACTATTCTCCCTTTCTGCCATTTGACGCTACATACTTCCCAAATCATATGAGAACATGATTTAAAACATGAGTATGAGTACTGTTATTGATTTCAATTGATACCAAAATGATACTAATACATATTGATCTAAATCAATCCATGTATGATTGTTTTCTATTCACATGAGTTTTTTCTTTGATCCGATTTACCCTTAAATAAGATCATTACATCGATGCAAAATCATACATGTATCAATATCAGCCTCTACCAATATCGATATGAATCGACCAACCTGATACCGATTCTTTAAACCATGTACAACAAGAAAATAATTCACAAAATCATTGGTAGGAGTTTTTGTGGGTCCATGTGGGACGGATTGAGGATAAGGTGAGCCATTAAAGGACAGATGAAAACAACGTTTCGGTAACCACATTTTAACCTAAAGCGGAAATGCATGCATCGGCCCATAACCTTTTCACCATTAGGGCACAATTCGCAAGACACACAACCCTAACCAGCTAACCTCATTGGATGCCTAACTGTACGACATCAACCCCCAGTTAAAATTGTCCTAAGTATTTGGAAGAGGGGCCCACTTGAAATATACAGAGCCCATTCCACATCCACATCAACGGCTTGACCCCCATAAGTCCGGATAAAAAATCGCATGTAATTCCAATTTTGTATAATACTGTGCAATACCCCTAGCAAAATGCGATATTTGACGATGTTGACGTGGATGACCCAGATGAAGTGGGAGAAATGGATACCACCCAGATCGATTTATGTCTGATTAAATAAGATTGAATCAAAATGATAATGACCCAACTCAATCTACAAAAGGGTATTTTAAAATCGTGAAACACTAAGAATTACTTTCCTTCCTATTCTCTTCTTCTTCTTCTTAGCGCCGGTGGTGGCGCTGGTCCTGGTGATCAATTGTGGTAACATGGACAGCCAAATTTGGAAGATTTGAAATATTATACAAAAAAAAATTAAGAAAATTAACACACAAGATATGAAAAGAGAACATAAAATACTCTATTCAAGGGAAATTTTGGAAAATAAAAGGTTAACCATAGTTATAACAAGGAACAACATAGAGAAATTCATGATTTCTCAGTTATAAGAAACAACTTGAGGTGAAAACAAAAGTTCCGATCACATATTTACATGATAATTCCGGTCTCAGAGTTTTCTCTCTTTTTTTTTTTTTTTTTTTTCTTAGAAAAAAAATGAAGGAGCAAGAACTTGAAATGGAAATACAAATATCACCCGATCTGAACCAATGACGCTCCCAAAATCACAGTATTAAGCGACTTTCGGCAGAGGGGGAGGTTGAGGTCAAGATCGAGTCGTCCCCTAGGAGAACTGTGGGGTCGTGACTGAAATCAACAACGGAAGAGGAGTTGGAATCGCTCTGGGCACCACCTCCGGCATTAGAAAACGTAGCCTGAAAGTCGACAGCAACGGCCACTGTTGAACCTTAAATGGTGATGGTTCATGTTCAAGTTCAAGTTCAAGTTCAAGTTCATATCGAGGGGCATGTTTTCTGATCGTAAGAACGAGTCCAAGAAGAAAAAGGGTGCATTGTCGGCAAAACCCCAGCAACGACACCAGCTGTCGCCGTTGCATCGGCAAACCACTCACTATTTCAATAATAGTGAAGAAGAGAAGGGGAAAGTAACTTTTAGGGTTTCACAATCTCAAAATACCCCTTTGTATGGGTTGGGTTGGGTTGGGTTGGGTTGGGTTGGGTCATCATTTTTTCGGTTTGATTGGGTTTAATCAAATTAAAATCGATCTGAGTAACATCTACTTCTCTTTTTTCATCTGGGTCATTCACATAAGTATCACCACTTGTTGGCCTCTGCAAGGGACATTATGTAATATTGCACGAGATTGAAACTGCAGACGATTTTTACCCGCATAGTCTCCCCTGGCCCTTGTCTCAAATCTCTCATCATTTCAGACGTATCATATTATTTGAATCATTATCGGTCGATATTTCACAAAACAAACTCAATACCGATACGTATCGCGGGATAATCCCATCCCGAGTTCCTGACCATAGAGATATGAGAGAGAGAGAGAGGACAGCTGTAAATTTTCACAGCCATGACCCATCTTCTGCGAGTTCAGATCTTCTGCAGAGTACAGTAATGGTTGGCATTCCCAGTTCGTATCCTCTCCTTTCAGGTTTCTTATGAGCTCATCAAGGTTCCCTCACACTAAAAAGGAAAGCAAGATGACGTTTTCCTTCGAATCCGAATAGAACCACCACGACATTACTCCATAACTCGATCGAATATTGAATCCTGGGCCCCCGATATCATACGTAGCGATGAATTGTAGGTACCAATAAAAAAAGTAACCAGATTTTTTTGACCCATTTGATCACCATTACTGTCCCAGAAGAGTTTGATCATGAGTTCTTGGATAATTTTGCTCTTTAATTAGTATAATTTTTAATTGTTTGATTTTAACTATGTTGAACAATGAACCTTCCATTTTAGCAGGGATAGATAGAGATTTGCAGAGCTTTCCTGAACAATAAACAGAGAAAGACGAAGGAGAAGAGGTAAGATGAAGTAAATATGGCGAAATGCTTTCTAATCACAGCCAATACTATATCCAAAAACTTCCATTATTTACAGCAGAACAGCCAACCACCCATCATTCTCTGATTTCTAGTCTGCTACTCAGGAATGGAACCCAAATTGGCCGTAAAACTACGTCCTCTGCCACCACCACTGGCGCCAGCCCTTCGTCTTCTCATTCTCTCCTCGAACAACTGATTATCACCCTCCAAACTCGGCTTCACCACCGCCCTATTGCCGGAAAACGACACCGACCCTACCCCATTCCGACTACACCCACATTTATCTCCATCGCTACTTTTCGTAAGAGCTAAACTGGCCTTAACAGCCAATGCCGCCATATCCTGAGCCTGGAGAGGATGCTTCAACTTACTCAACGGCAGCGCAAAATAAAGCTGCCCTGGCTGCAACTCCTCCTCTTCGCTGATCGCCGACACAAAGTCGTCGAATTCCATCTCGTCGGAGTTACATATAAAACTCATGGGGTCCTTCTGCAACACCTGCGACACTTTAACTGGGTAAGAAAACTCCTGTAGTTTTCCATCTTGAAGAATCAATTTTGCCGTCGCCACTGATGTGGCTTCACAAGAACTGCAAATACCCATCTCTCTTTTCTGAGCTAATGAACGAGATCCGGGTGGGTATGGAGTGGTGATTTATATAAGAGAGGGAGAGGGAAAAGAGGGGGAAGAAGGGGAGAAGGGGAGAGGATCTGGAAATCAAAACCATTTCGATTTCCACATCAGATTTTGTCGTTTGTGAAAGACATTTTTTGAATTCCGAGCAGAGAGAACCAGCCAACCTGTAATTAGGTGATGCCAGGTTGTATAAGACTATAAGCCAGTATCCCCGCAGTACTAGTTCCCTAGGAAACAGCTCACGTTTTCAGGAGGAAATTACGGATATTGGGACTGTGTTTTCACTTTTCACCTCCTAGGGTCAACAGTCACCTTAGGCATTTAAGTCATTTTGATAATAGAAAATTACTGGGCACCACAAATTAAAAACGTGCGCTTTTACCTTTTGCAATAACCTAAGTCCTTTGGCTGTTCCCTCCGTCTCTTAGCTTCATCATGCATCGTTGATCTTAGGGTTTTATCCGGCGGTCAATTTCTTAGTTGATGTGCAAAATATTATTGCATTATAGGGGCCCAGCTAATAAAAATAAAAAAAGAATAGAACATAATGATGAAAAAGAGGCCCAAAGGCCCCATAAAAGAGTAAGAAGTTCTATAAGATGTAATATAATTGGTGTGTGTTTTGGGCTTCACGTGCTAATTTACCTACTTCAACGTTTTTCCTTATGGGGAAGCTTCCACCTTATTGTGCTGTGGTAGTGGGGAGTAAAATCTGAAAAGGGTCATCACCAATTGCCAAATCCGGGAACGAATTATTGATGCCCAACTTTGAAGGTTCAACGTACCAAATGTATGGAATGGTGATGACCCATGTGTCCATGGTTTTAGATATCGATATTGATATCACTTGTCATCAATATCATTACAGTATCAACAAAAATCAAGGGTAAATATGTCCGATATAACTAATCACAGTGTAAGTTATATATCGATATTGATACCATGCACTAAAACCTTGTATGTATCTAAATTATGCGTCTTTGTTAAGATTTATGGAGGATTGGAGGGGACCCACGTTCACCTCACAGCTAATACCCACTCTACAAAAGGGTCCCTTTGAAATGACTTTTCATCACAGCTAATACTCACTACTCCTAGTAACCGTCAGATTTGAAAAATGCATATAATTGGGGAATGTGGACCGTAAAGTGGAGGGATTTGAAAAGGGTTACTTGATCCAAAATGGATCGTTGTCAACATCAATTGAAAAATGGGATTATCTGTTATGATTTCATATTTGTCATATAAATATGATCTTATTTAAATTTATAAAGAATTTAATGTGGATTGATATAGTCTTGAATCCTCTCACCCTTAAGTCAATCTAAATCTATATATCGATATGGACCCGAGACCCATATGGATAAGGGAGAGTGTTTCATAACCATGATGAGAGTAACAATAATATATTTTTTGACTGAACCGGGGGTGAACACGTAATTTCAACCAAAACCAGGGGCCTTTTAATGATTAGAGAGAGAAAGAGAGAGAGGGGACAAAAGGGTTTTAAAAAGTGTGAAGGAAGGAAGGCAAACGTGGCCGCTGGTAGGGAAGGAATCAAAGCTTAAGTTAACCGCATAAGAAGTGACACGTGGAAAGAAAGCGTTAAATAGAAGAGAGCAGACCCCATCACCCACCAACCCGACCATAGAACGAATGGGATCTTGGGATTGTAGGGTTGAACACCGGAGCAGTAGATTGGATCACGGTGGGGACAGGGGGACCCACTTGCTAGTTCCTATCACACTCTAGTCCCTACAAAGGCTACAACCCCTGAAAAAGCTCATTTCTTTTGCTATTTTTAAATTCAATTTTATGACATCTTTCTCCCTCTGCCACTGCTTAATTATTTAATTGTTAATCTTAAGCTTCCTGGAAGATGGGTTGTGGTTGTGGGGGGTTTCCTTGCTTCTTATCTCAGTTTGGTTGTTCTTTGTGTTAATAATGATAGATTATGGCTTCCCACGCATAATTCTTTATTAATAATTGATGATGGGGTGGCCCACTTTTAACAGTTTTATCACATGTCCTAAGAAGCTTCCACGTAGGCCTCTCTTTCTCTCGTGTGAAAACAGCTCATGTTTGCTCAACTCCGCTAAAATAAAAAATATCCTTCAACCATGACGGCAGAATTGGAATCCATTCACCATGGTGGATTCAAAAGCACACAAGATATTTATTGGATATTTTTTAAAGAACATGCTAAAATCTTATTGAAGTTTATAAATCCTAAGATAAAATGGTGAAGATTCCAATTTTAAACATTCAAACTTTCTAATATTAAACATTCAAACAAAGAATGGAATCAATTTTCCTTCTGCGATTTGGATAAGCCATAATGAATCAAAATAGGCTTGGATCACTCCATATCAAACCCCCCCTCCCACCGGCCGCCGATTCAGTTTATTCCCAAGCATCTAGGATTTTTTAGGTATGAAATCGGTTCAAGTTGGATGGAGGGATGGGATTATGACACCCTATCTAATTTTCAAAACCCTAAAAAAGAGTGGTGATTGAAAAAGGAATCCTCTCACCACGGCTGTTGCCATCGCCAGATTGGCACACAATGAAGAAATATTTATATTTTTCTTTCAATGAAAAATGAGAAAATGACATTTCCTGTAAAATATTTCACTTTCTCAAATAAGTATTTACATTTGGGTTGCAACCAAACAGAGCCTTTTAAATTAAAAAAAGGACTGCCCACTTTAATAACTGGAAAAAGAGAAGAATTGGGCTCTGACCAGTTGTAATGGATGTGGGATTGGGCTATGAGTTATGGGTTTGTGGAAAAGGCCATGGATTAATGTATATCTGATAAGGGACCAAGTTTCTATTCAGAAATAGGCTTTGTGCCACAAACACAAGAGGCGCAAAATGACCAACACCCACTGTCAGACGGAAAAGACTTGGCCACCTGATAGAAACCCATTTTCCCTTATCTAGAGTTCTAAACAGTTTAATGGTTAATCAAGAAGGGTAGCTTACCCTTTCTCTCCCGCATTTTCTTGTAGGTTGAGAAATAATTAACCTACAAACCGGAAAAAGACAGGAAGAGCTAGTAAAAGGGTAACTAAATTATACATTGCCAGCCCTATCGAAAAGGATGACTTTTGACACTGGAAGGTGATCAAATATTAGTTTACCTCTAGTATTGACTGCACAGTTGCATGATCATGCTTAGAGTTTTTACTGAAACATAGTGTACCAATACGAGGCCAATCTTGCACTAAATCACTCTTCTGAACTCTTTATTTTTTTTATTAAAAAAAAAAATCTCTTTATTTGGAATCAAGTCCAATGCACGGACCTGAAATTAAGTTATAAACTGATGCGTCTGCTGAAAAATATTTTTAAAGTGATGATTTGAATTTGTAGCTCACTTTCGGGCCGTGCATTGAGCTTCAGTTGAAGGTGATATCTTAAGAAATATATTCATTTGTGTTAACTTCACATTGTTGAAAGAATCAGGTCGACCAAAATTACGAAGAGAGATATATGATAAGTTAATAGTCATTATGTTCAACAAGTCTGTCATAGCGAACACCAACAAATACAAAAATAAACAATCATAAATCCGCACAACACATAGGGATTTAATGAGATTCACACACCGATATAGTATGCTATTTCCGTGGGTAAAGAAGAAGATATTTCACCATGTAGAAAAGATGTTACATCCAAACAACAACGAGAAAGTTCACTTTGAAATCCTAGCTCGATAAAACCCCTAAATTACAACTACTTGCTCAATGAGACAATAGTACATTATATATTCCTCCAAGTCATGAGTGGATCCATCGGGTCGCGGTCGATCGGAAACCCCTCTACTTCCATCACAGATCTCAAAAAAAAAAAAAAATCCCATTCTGATCGCCACAAAAAAAAATGTCAAAGCGGGTTAGTCTTTAAAACCAGTTAAGAATTCAAGACAAACAAAGTCTAATCTTAAGAAAAAAATAAATAAATAAGAGAAACACCATTTTAACACACAGTTTTGCTAATTATAATTAGAAGGGAAGACAATGAAATTCTCCTTTTGCACACATAACAAATTAATCCCCTACATAAATTTATTAAGTCCTGAAAGCTAGGTTAGAAGTCATAAATTATTAGTACATATCATTTATGAAGACAACAAATACAACTAGTAAATTTAGAAAACCACTCCCATCCTCTAAGACCAAGGGGTGTTGATTGGTAAACATATATAGCAGTGGGAATCACTAAAGGGTAAACAAATATGAGAAACCCAAAGACCGCAAAAAAATATGGGCACCAAACTGCAATTCCATATCCACGAGTGATGAGATTTCTGAGGTCACCACCAGGCAACAATGCAGCCACACCTTCCATGAAAGCCATCCCAGTTGACAGGAAAGACAAGAAGATCAAGATTCTAGCAGCTTCCATGAATATGATAAGTTTTTTGTTATTAAAGTACGTTCCAAAGAGTATGAGAAACATAGCTGTTAAGGAGAGTCCCATAGCTATGGTATCAGCTATCAAAAAATCTTGGAAGAATGGGTCTCCTGCAAGAGTAGCCATTCCTTGGATTGAGTCATCTCCACCACTACTGAACCCACCAGGTACTTGTAAGGCAGATGCAAAGGTAACAGTGGCAATGAGTGTTGCAACTGTCCCCAGAGTTCCTGCCATTTGCTTGTATGAATCAATCATTAGTTTACTATCATCTTGGTTTTCTTTTCCAAGCTTCTTGAACCATTCTCTCCAACTTTGAGGTCCTATAAATTTGACCCACATGCTCGACATCTGTAAGGAACATATACAAGATTGGTCACTTGTCAAATTTTAGAATCGATTCAAATCAAAGAGGCTCTTATATAAATCTTATTCTCTCTTGCATGTCTATCCATGTACCCTCTCCATATTACTTAAATTAATTTTCAGTGGTTTATTTTGTTCCGTGATCAGCTCTGCATAGGCTGAAAATTGACGTGTGAGGAGGAGACCTTAGGTTCTATCTTTGCACAAATTTTGCGCAAATCAATTGAGATGGCATGTGGTAGAACTAGACACCCAACCATGTAAGCCCTTAATGAAGCTTTGAAAATCTATATCAGGACTACAGACGAAGGGTACGTATTTGATTAAAATAGGCTTCAAAATTTTACAGGTGGCTAATTCAAACATTGTCCTGTCTATCTAACAATCAAATCACCACAGCATTCTGCCACAATATTAGGGCCCAAAAAGTGGAACCTTGAGATAAGCTTATCTCAATAGTGATTCGAGTGGTTGTAAATTGAAGGCAAAAATGCCACCAAGAGGCACTAGGTCTCGGACAAACAATGAGAAAAACAATAGGAACAAAACATCAACCCAAGAAACGATGACACGGGTTTTGGGATCGGTAACATACCACGGAAAATATTGAGTTGCGAGGCTGCTTGTCTTGAATTTGAAAAGCTGTTTGCTGTTCCTTGTTAAGTTTCCATAGATCTTGCCTCGCATCGAATGCGAAATAAAAAAATGTCCTCGAACAAGTGAGTTTGGCAGATACATGGAAAGGTGTATTTCCATATACATCTGCCTTGTTCATCAATCTTCCAAGGCCCAATATATCTACAACATAGATCACCATTCTTAACTTTTCACTCTTCACTGCAAAATGAAGAATGGACTCTCCTTCCTTGCTTAGCTGCTCTGTGCAATCTGGGCAATGTTTAATAAGCTCTTTAACAACTTTGAGCTGGAATTCTTGTGCTGCAATATGAAGTGGAGAGTGACCATTTTTATCCAATGTATATACACTGGATGGGTATTTTGATATCAACTTCTCTACCATATTATGGTTTCCAAATTCTGCTGCATAGTGGAGAGCTGTTTTTCCATATTCGTCTGCCCCTTGGATGATTTGTATTTTCTTGTCTGTAAGTTCTTCCACAATATCTGAAACAATACAAAGGATAAATGAAAGAACAACTTGGTCACATACTGTTTTAAAAATTCTATTCAGTAAACTCAGGATCAGCCTGCTCTGTCCAAAATGGGCTAGATTTCTGGTCAGATTCCTCCAGATTTCCAGTTCCACAACATGATCCTCCCTAGACCCCGAAGTGTTGAAGCCTCGTGTATTCGGTACGTCCTTTTCTATTGAATCTGGGATGAAAAATCAATACCTGAGATTGGGTTGGGTTTCACTCGAGCTGGGTTCTGAGTTCAGATATAGGAAAAAAAAAAACTCAGCCGATGCAGTATCCCCCCTCCCAACAAGGAGCCACCAGAAGCCTGCTTTTACTATCATGGAGAAAATTTTATCAACTTGGGCTTAGGCTCAGGCACCTCAAGGTCAAACCTGAGGTCTGATTCACCATGGCACTTCAGATGGGCACATGGGGTATTGAAAGGGTATTTTGGAGAAAATACTAAAATACCATATAGGGGTTTGTGAACCCGGGATGGTGGGTGAACCATATTCTATAAGAAGGGAAAACTGTGCATTACAATTGGATGATTTGCACAGGGATTCAGTAAAATTAGAATATGGTATTGAGCCCTTCTTGAAGTGCCACTTGACAGGCCCCCTCCATGGCACGATATTGTAAAACACATTTGTGTAAGGGAGGCCGTATGCACACTCCATAGCACTTGTCTAGGCAATGTGGGATTTTCCATGGTTAAACCCCCTCCACCCTCCCGCATTCTAAAAAGGAAAACAAATAGTGGGGGAAAAAAGGAAAGAAAGAAAGCAGAAGCATTGATCGACGTTACCAAAATATTTCCTGGCCGCAGCATAATACAAGGCTTTCTCGCCTTTGGTTCCACCATAAGCTGCTGGTTCTTCTAAGATCAACTTCACCATTTCTAGCTCTTCCGTTTGAGCAGCCAAGTACAGCAGAGACTGGTCGGCCTCATTGTCATGACATGAACAACAAGGATCAGCCTCAGTCAGCAACTTTGCCACTTCAAGATTCTTATTTACAACAGCCTCATGCAAGGCCATGTAATTATCTTTGTTTCTCATTCTCAGGTTCTCAGCTTCACCTCCACATTCAATATCATCAGTCCTTATTCTTGATATAAGAAAACTAGCTATATCTTTATTTCCAGTCCTCGCTACAACGTGCAGCGGAGTGTCACCGTCGGAGTTTGCCTGTGTGAGGAGCGACGGACACTGGTTGCAGAGCTCTTGCACAAACTGGTTGTGTCCGTAGTACACAGCAATATGAAGGGCTGTGTTGGCTGTTGGCCTCGTTGCTTGCTGATCTACATCAGGGATTTCTCGTAGCTTTAACAGGGTAGTATTACCATGGCTTGCAGCCTCGTAAAGCTTAGGATTCATGGTTTTATCGCAATCTCTCTCACTTATCTTTCCACACGCAGTCCATCTCAATGCAACGCCCAATGTTTGATTATATATTGATTCATTGAAAGCTCTGTATAAGGAGTTTCTAAGAACTTACGTGTTCTTAAAGGAGCCCTTTATTCTTGTTTTACTCCGGTACTCAATTCTTTTTCTGTGACAGTTGTGAGAACTCATTGGCTCAACTGGTAACAGGGTAGAAAGGATATGAAGAAGAACGGAGTTCCTAAAAGGATCAACTGGTTGTCCCTACCATATCATCATCATATGTCCCTGTTAACCTTTAAATTATACTTGCCTTAAGCAGGGAAAGAATAAAAACAGTTGTGCTTGCTTTCTCTTTTTGGCTGAAGATTTTTGCTTTGAAACATGCATTGTTTTATCCATGAATTATTACGAAGGCAGTTTCCCTTCACCAATGGTGACTGAAGAATCCCATGTCCACGGAATAATGTGTCCATGAATCCACTTCACTGGTGGAGGAAAACTTCTTCTGATTACTTTTAGCGAAAAAGATCCCTACCTGGTTCTGCACACCTACGTCCAGACACGGGTAGCTACAAGAGCCACCTTGCCCCCGGTTGGTTGCCTGTGCCCCTCTCCTGATTGGTTCCTGCGATGACACAGTGGCCCACACGATCAGGTAGTGATCCCCAGCCCTTAATTTTATCATATAAATTTCCAACCCAAAAGTAATGGCTACACAAAAATAGCTATTGATATTGGCTAAAATCACGACACTACCATAAATCTTTCATCTTTCAACCTTCAAAGAAAGATTAGAATTGCGAGAAAAGTGGACCAATCTATTTCCAGACCTAACCCAAGATGGAGATGGTCTGAGACGGTACTGATCTTTCCCTCACTTCCTCTATTTGCCTTAACTCGTTTCATTCTGCCCATCAAAGAAAGTGCAACACCCTCTCTCCCTCTGTGAATTGCAAAATAGATGATAGTACCTGTGGAAAGAGTTTCAATGGTACCCCTGTAGACAGCTTTCTATACATTTGGGACTGAAATGAAAAGAAGAAATATATATGGTCCCAGCACATGCACTCGCAGAGATGATTGCTCTAACTTGGTTTTTAAACACTATGATCAACATTTCAACAACTGCTAGGAACCACAAGATTTCAATGAAAACTCTTCTAAATGCCACCTTGAGCTTTATAATACCCTTTATTAAAAGAATCCTCAGGTTGGAAGAGATTGATATATCATAATATCAATTAATATACAAATAAGCACTAATGTTACAAGGTCAAACAAAATCCAATACTAGGATAGGATTCTTTTTTTTCGGTGAAATAGACAGGATTCATGTACCTTTGGGGGAGGGAGGAGTCGTTACAATACATAAACTTCTATCATACAACCACAAAGACCAAGGACAACTATTGCCGAGAAATTGGTGGTGGTGGTGTTAGCAAGAGTGACTGGCCATAGAAACTACCTTCAAATCCCTGAAGATTCTTCAATGTGGGCAGCATTCTCTGGGAAATTTTGATGAATGGATGCTTCTGTAAACAGAAAGAGACTCAGAAATTTAGCGCCTTAGCTTGGATGAAGTGAAAACCAAATCCCAAGGAATAACAAGCAAGGAATACAAGCAAGGAATAGAGCTAACCAGAAGGTCCAAATATGACATTTATGTTTTGGGGGTCCTGTATGCTGCAAATACATCCAGTAACAACACTGAGTTTTGAATAGAAACCACTAAAATGCGGTTGGATGCACTCATTGTACTTCAGATGTATCAGTCAATTGGTAATGATTTTAATTGATGCATTTTCTTCACTATAAATTTACACATAACCCAAAGCAACTGTTGTCATCAGTCTGAATATTCTCAAGAGTCAACAGCAACCTAGGAACTCCATTAATCCATGGCATGAGAACAGCCTCAATTCTAATAGTACAATGGGTTTCATGAATGCTGAGGTATACAATTCCCATTCTAATTGCAAATCAAACTAAAATTTGAAACAATGGAAAGGAGCAAATGATATTCATCATTAAGGTTTATAGTTTAGGGATAGGTAGAAAAACTTTGGACAGATATATCTCATCCAATATATCTACTTGTTCAAGCTGATTTATCATACTGTGCATACTGTGCATTTTTTCCGTGCACACTTCAGAATAGTTTTATCGGCAGTGATGAGGTAGGTGGCAATAGAAGCTGTCCATCGGTAAGCGAAGTAGCAGTTTAGTTTTCCCCACTGAGTATGAATAATTTAATTATGATATGTTCTGTAAAGGAATGACTTAATTGTAATAAATAGTGTATGTTCTACACAAACTACAAAGCCAGTGCATATTGGAAGGAAGTGAGGATGAGGAAATCACTTGCTAGAAAGTCAATTACATATCCAGACTAGTACCGATTGATTACCCATAAAAATTATTGAGTTGCATGTGGTCCAGAGCAGGGTAACCACCAAGTACTCTTCTCCCACTCAAGTGACCTGGATCAGATATCCTACAAACACGGGTAAAAATTGGGAGTTGGGAAGAGGAAAAAAATTCGAACAGACAACACATTATTCCAAATTCTCTCTACTTTCTGAGGGATTTGGCTTGAGGTGATCAGGTCTTGAAGATTGGAACCCATATAGAAGCCTTCAAAACTTACATGGAAATTCCTCATTAAATTTTTTGAAAGCCACATCTCCAACAATCCTACTAAGACAATCAGGCCGTGAAAGTTTAAGCAGCTCCATTGATGTCTACATGCTCCTCCCCATTGTCAAAATTCTTGTGTCTCAGGATCTCTCTTGCAATGGAACCTTCACCTTGCCCCATTAGAATATAAAGATTGAAACAAGAGGAGAGGAGAGAAGAAGGTTGAAGGAGAAGGAGAAGGAGAAGAAGAGAAGAGATGACGGTGGAATGTTGTGTTAGAGAGAATAATCTCTACCACACCTATATTGCCTCACTAATATGATGTAAGAAATTACATACACCTCCCTAGGAAGGTAAAAGGTAAAAAAGGAAAAATAAAATATAAGACAACAAGATAATAAACTGGTTCCTAAAGTACACTCATTACATAACATTAACACCCCCCCCCCACACACACACACATATAAAATAACCACAAGGGAATCTTATTTCCATTCACATACTAAGCATTTAAAATTCAAAGGGAAGTGGGAGAAGAAGAGAAAGTACCTTGGGTGGTGAAGGAGTGAATGAACAAGTGATTCATTGTAGATGAATTCATCTATCTCTATAGCAATGACTATAGCCTACAGGAGAAGTTAAAAAGAGAGACTTAATTCAGAAAAATATTAGAAAGTAAGAACTTTTGTCCCAAGATGAATGAATGAAAATTGCGATAAAAGTATTGACTTTTCCAAAGGGCTTTGTATCAAAAGGTGCAATGTCCCGGTACTGACTAGGAAATTTGAAAACTGTATTAGGGTATAAAAAAATGTCATTTGAGGTGGTATGGCCATATTCAAAGGAGATCTGAGGATGCTCCAGTAAGAAGGAGTGACCTGATTCAGATTGAAGGAGCTAAAAGAGCTAGGGGTAGGCCTAAAATGACCATAGGAGAAGTGATGAGGAATGACATGCATAGTCACGGTCTCGTCCCAAGTATGACCTTGGATAGAGCCTATAGAGGGCAAGAATCCATGTAGCCGACCCCATTTAGCTGAGATTCTCCTGACTTGGTGGGTTGTGCCTCTTTTCTCTTACTCACATCTTTCTTTTCTCATCTCTCATCTTTTAATTCTGTTTTTTTTTTTTCAATGGATCCATGTACTGGGGATAAGGCTGAGCTTGTTGTATTAAAAAACAGATTTTCATCATGGAAAAAGGAAACACTCATTGCATTTCAAATGACAAATGGAGAACAAAATGAACTCTATCAACTGAAAAACAGAACTAAAGAAACCAATGGGTATTTACACAGGAAAATAGGAGCAATATTATAAAAAGAAAACCCAGCCAAGAACAGTACCAATGAGATTGCAAACTCCATCAATAAGGCTTTAAACAACCAACTACACATAATGCTCACATCACCATCCCAAGATATCATTAAGAAGCAACAGAAACTACAGCTGAAAGCAGTCCAAACCTGAGGCTGTTTTGTTACCTTCCATTTTGAGAAGGGAATTACTTTGTATCTCGGCCACAGATGATTCAGTTCACGCTCTCAATAACCAAAGACAAAAAGCAAGCTCCGAAGGTTCATATTTCACCTAATCAATACAGAATTTCAGCACATAAGACATCAGAATTGTCCAAATAAGAAATTATCAAATTTCTAAAATAATAATAATAAATAAAAATTAATAAATTGTTTAGTTAAGAGTTAACTCACAAGAAGTTTCTGGAAAGTTTGCAAGGAAGCCAGTATTAAGAATTAAGATTCTGAGGAAGGCTGACCACAGAATCTAGAAAATCATAGTCCCCTAGCATGTTCTCAAAGGTGATTAACATGGGAGCTCCCTGAAAACTTGAGTCAGTCAATTGATAACCAATCCATCAAACAGAAGCTGAAATTCAAATCTGTATCTTGCCAATTCTGTTTCAAGGCTGGATAATAGAACACTAACTCAAGATATTCATAGCTTCTTTTCGGTGGATTTATCTCAGTAACTGGTCCTCTAATCTAACCCTATTATGGCCTGGGAGCATCACTTTTCTGATAAATTTCCTCTTTCCAAACGACATTTTCTTCCTTGGTCTCATAAACCCACCCCTTTTCTTCAGCTTTTCCAGTTTTTCTTTCCTCCCCCGTAAATCAGCTTGAATAACTTTATCTCTCTTGGCATCTGACAGTAAAGCCAATCTTGCAAATTTCTTTGGTCGCACTTTCCCCAGTCGCTCATGTATGTCCTTAAAAACAGGTACAAGGCAGCTTCTCATGAAACATCCTTCACTGAGTTGTACTGAATTTGACTCAGGGAGGGATGGGGCATCCTTCAACTCAAGGTCCAAGCAAAACGGGGAGTCCTTCAACCACATCCTTAGGGAATGGCCTTTTGCTACAAGTAGCCCAGTACGTGTTTTACAGGGTAGGAAAGGGGACCCCATCTCCCAAAGGTATGCCTTCAGTGTCTTATTGAGAGAAACCATATTGTATTCTGCAGTCCCAGATATCAAGACAACTGATTTTGAAGACTCAGGCGAGCCCTGCAAGGATGCATCCTACCAGAAGAATACCAGTAATGCTAATCAGTTGTTTCTTAAGTATCAGTTTTCAAGAAATGTCAACTATAAACTTGAAAAGAATAGGAAAGAGGAAAGCACACTGAGAAGCCTAACAAAACAGGCTGTGACCAAATTGAATTGACGGATCTTTCCATGACCCGTGACTCCCCTGAATTAACTAGACTTGTCCAAATCATGTCATTCTAACATTACAATATACAACTTTGATTTTTTATTTATTTATTTATTTAATTTAACATGCTTTAGACATTTCTAGAATTTGTTCGCTTTCCAACTCAAGAACCAAATTGCTTATATAGGAACAGCATTAACATTTTCATTAGCCTAGATAATAAATAATGCTTGAACATAGAATGGACAAAACATCATGTAACTAAATTTCTTATAAGGCAAATAAGATTTTTTATAACCAAAAGTATGGGAGGTTTTCAAATTCAATTTTAAAATCTAGGATGTCGAGAAATTTTCAAAAATATCAACTTCTCTAGTAAAAAAATTACTTGACTTCAGCCAAATCCAGCAAGAAATGTCTAATATCTTGACTACAATTTCAGGATTTGAACTGTCCAATCTCGTTGGTTTGGCGAGGCCAAAGCTTGAAGTATTTATGAAACACATGATTTGCGATGGCATTAGAAAAACTAGAAATTTACAAGTAACATAAACAGGAAAAAGAAGCATACCTGCATATGGTCCAACCATAAAGTAAGACCAACAAGGGCTGCACCAGGGGATAGCTTTCTAAAATCAGCTCCCCAGTCCTTCTCAGATACCCTATGAGACAGGATAATGAATCGTCAGAACGAATACTCAAGTTATGGCCAAGAAATATAAATTTCACCGTAATACAATTAATAATGAGAAAATAAGATTGGCATGGGGTACAATCATAGAAGTATTTTAGCACCCAAGGCTTATTTCCTACACTAGCTTAGGTCTCTCCAGGCTTCCTCAGCAGGTCAATGTAACATGATGTGACATAATGAATCTGACTATGATAATTAAAAGTTACCATCTCATGTACACATCATTTTGGTTCTTTCAGATTTATATTTCCCTCACCAACTGCAAATACTTATAAAATATTTAACCCTTCTTGTAACCCTTCTTTTTTTCTTTTTTTTGGGTAAAGATTTCTTCTTCTTTTAATATGTTGTAAGAAGACACACCAAAAAAATATTTCCTATCCTTAGTGAAATAGTGAACACATGTATAAGGCAGAGGAAGAACAAAACTATCAGGGATTTTTGCAAACATGATATCCCCAACCCACCCCCCCCAAAAAAAAACCCAAAAAAAAAAAGCAACACAAAAGTGATTAATATGCACCCATTTTTCCATCTTCAACAGCAACTGAAAAAGAAATAATTCCTATCCTCAAGAAATTTGTACTTTAGAATATATATTTAAAAAAACACACTAAATGTATTCATGGCAACCTGAAGATATCATGGCGATAAACATGTCTCTTGATTGCAAGTTGGAACAGCCATGAAGCAGTGGCCCGGCGTTCAAATGCCCACAACAGGTCCTCCAAAGCATTGACAAAGTTAAAGGCTGCATTATCCTCTGAAGGTACTAATTGTTCAAGAAATTGGTCTACCTCTGCAACAAGTGACTCAGATTTTTCTGTCAGAAGCCTGCAAAAGCATGGACTCAATTAATACTGGACTCACAGAAGAAAACTAAAATAGAAAGTATTCCTTTAGAGGCACATGGATTCTTGCTAGTCGCTAGGGCACTGGTACGAATTCAGTCACCAACATCTACCTGATAGGAAGATCAAATCCTGCATCCCGAAGTGAGTTTAGGAGGATCATGGCTTCACTTGTGAGCTGCGACAAACTTGCTGCTCTGATAAAAGAAGTCCATATCCTGTGGTCTGGCTCCACACCATCTTTCCTCATCTCCAATAGCTTCTCAATTCCCAAATTGTAGTCTCGATTTTTAAGATATGCATCAATAACAGAGCTATATGGTAGTGTACTGAGATTTAGACCAGAAGTTTTCAAATTATTGAGCACCTTTTCAGCCTCCATGGGTTGTCCTGCACTACCATACGAGACCATAAGCAAGTGCATTGTGGCAATAGTAGGCTCCAAACCTGCCTCTTTCATCATAACCAGAACATTTTCAGCTTTGGAATGGCGACCAGAATTCCTGTAAATTTTCATCATTATATGGTAGAAAGAGCGATCCAATTTCAATCCTTTTAACTGCAACCACTCAAATAGCTCGTCGGCTTGTTCCCATAGTTGTTGCTTACCACATGCCGAAATCAAACTTTTGTAAGTGTCCAATTTCGGATCCATACCCTGTTTCTTCATTTCATGCAACAAAGATAATCCTTCTTCTGGTCTACAATCTCTGCAGTACATCAAAATTAAAGTATTGTAAGTATCAGCATCTGGCTTAAGTCCTGAAGCTTGCATATGCTGGTAAACCTCGGCTGTCTTCCTGAAGTCCTCAATTGCAGTGTATAATTTAAGTAGAGAATTGAAAACCTGAAGATCAGGCTTAAATCCAGCTTCCCCCATCTCGGAAACCATGGATTCAACATCCCTCACTCGTTTTCCTCGGGAAAACAACCCAATTATACTTCTATATAGATGCATAGTGGGAAAATATCCAGCAGCCTTCATTCCATGGTATATCTTTTTCACCTCGAATATGTTTCCAGCTCTTGCGAAGGCATCAAGCATCAAAAGAATGGAACTTTTGCTAATCTTAAAATCCATATCCTGCAACTCCTGAATGACCACATAAAGCTCATCTAACCTCCCATCAATAATCAAAGCTTGCAAGAGACCATTAATGGAATCTACAGTTGGGGATGGACCATCTCTCATCATTATATTAAATACAGCCCTTGCTTGCTCGTAGCAACCATTGGCTGCATATGCATGTATTAGAGCATTCCAAACCTTCCGGTTAACCATGGAGTGGTGTAGTCTGAGTTGCTCTACCAAGCTCTCTGCCCTCTGCAATAACTTCAACTTCCCATATACCTCAATTAAGTCAACATACACAGAGAAATCATCAAAGGAGAAGCCCAAACTTTCTGCCAGATCAACCAAATAGTGTGCCGTTTCAGGAAAACCCAGTTTACAATAAATGGTCACTAGACTTCTGAAAATCTTATGTGACAGTTCCACACCACAGAATTTCATGTCGGAATACAACTGAGAACATTCAGCAAGCAATCCTGCCTCTTCACAGCAATGAATCAGAGATTCATATACAGTGCAACTCCAGTTAAAAAAACCAGTCTCTTGTGCTTTCCAATATTCTTCCATAGCAGCATCCAGTTTCTGATCCTTGCAAAGCAAGATGATCAGAGCCTCAGTTAATAAACTTTGGGATCCAGAAGCATGCTCCCTTAAAAAATAAAGCAATGCATATGCTTCTGTGTGCCTGCCGGAGGAACTATATGAACTGAGAATAGACAACAAGTTCTCACTGTCAGGTTCATGGCCTAGAGAAGCAACCAACTTCAACATCTTAGCAGCATGGTCATAGCATTCCCCTTTGACAAGAAGAGAACAAATGACTTCTGGGCTCATACCGCAAAGTTCCATATCCTTCATGACTCTTTCCACCTCTTCCTCTTTTTTCTCCTTCATGAGCAAGTTAAGCATCGCTTGGTAGAGGTCGTCTTCTGGTCTGAAATCATAATGAACCATCTCTTGGTACAAACCCATTGCTTTCTTCGTATCATTAGATCTCAAAAAGATATCCAGCATGACAGAATAGGCGAGATGGTCTGGCTTGATCCCAGACCTCAGCATGCAATGAAACGTCTCTTCAGCCTCAACTCGCATACCAGCCTTAGCATAACCACAAATCAAAGCACTGAATGTCCGTAAAGTGGGCTTCACACCTGCAGCCAACATCTCTGACATTATATTTGCAGCTTCAGTTATCTTGTCTGCTTTTCCAAGTGAATTGATCAGAACAGTATAGGTAACTGCATCAGGGTTGCGTCCTAATGATTTCATATCTTTGTATGTCTGCAATGCCAGATCATGCTGGCCCTGCTTCCCATACATATGGATGATGGTGTTATAGGTCATCTCATCTCTCCCAAACCCTGCTCCTACCATCTCCTTGCAAATCTCGTTCACCTTGACAACATTCCCCTCTCTTGCAAATGCATATAGCAGAGCATTATAGGTAACTACATCTGGAAAAAATCCTTTGGACCCTAATTCCTTATAAAGCCGCTCAGCCTCCATTGCCATTCCACATTGACCATAAACTGAGATCATAGCATTGTAAGTCCAGATATCAGGCTGGCATTTGTGGGACTTCATATCCTCATAAACCTCCAATGCCTCCTCCAAAGTTGACCCACGAGAACAAGCGCTGATGAGAGTATTGTAAGTGATTACATCAGGTCGCAGGCCTGATCTCCTCACCTCATTGAGGAGTTCAATAGTGGAACCTGAATGCACTGAACCTGATTTTGCCCTGGCATTAATCAGAGTATTAAAGCTCACAAGGTCCGGCTCACACCCTCGTTCTCGCATCAAGTCAAGCAGCTCTAGGACCTTTGAAAATCGACCATTCCGGGCATATACACCCATCATGGCATTGTACACTTGGACAGTGTTCTCCATAGCAGGCTCTGCCCTGGTGAAGATCTCTACAGCCAAGGCTTCTTGATTGGCTTTCCCAAGCACAGCCAAGATTGTGGCTAGCATCCGCGCATTCGGGGAATACCAATCCCGAAGGTTCAACCACTCGTAAACCTCCAAAGCCCTGTGCCAATTTGACTGCCCAACCCATTTCACTACAAAGCAGTAATCAGTAGGAGTCATCTGGACACTCCGATTATCCAACACGTCTGCAACAAATTCCTCCGGTTGCAACCGCAAAATCCCATCCGTCAAAAACTGGACTCTCTGCCTCCAATCTTTGGCCCTCTTCAATGCCAATTTAGTCATTTTCTTCGCTCTAGTCCTGCTAGGCTTTCCTAGCACTTCAAGGGCTTCATCACTAGAATGAGAAGAATCTAAGGTTTGGCTTTCCTCTCCTAAGCCCAAAGAATCAAGGAACGAGGATTTCTCAACACCGACAAAATCTTTCACTTCCATGGAAGAAGTAGGAGTGTTGGTGGATTGGGTCTGAGAAGCAGTGTCATTCTCTGTGAATTTCAAATGTGGCCATCTCACTGTCGGGGAAGCTCTACTGTAACTAAATTTTTGTATATTCTGTTCTGGAGCAGTCTCAATTGAAGAAAACGTAGAAGCAGAGCAGTTCAACGAAGATTGGGTTTGGATAGCATCACAACGTACCTTTGTATTATATGACTTATCAAAGCATATAGGCATTGCTGCAAGGGCCAGAGCTCCACTGAAAGCCATGACCTATTAGGCTAGACGATTAGGGTTGCTTTCTCTTATGGTCGAAGAATGCTAGGAGGCCAAATGGAAAGATGGAATGGTTTCCCTACAAGTCCTCGACTCCTCTTCTTCGACAGCAATAAATGAAGAGATGCGATGGGGGACAAAATGGAGATAGAGGACTGAGAACGCTCGGTTGTAGAAATCATCGACCATAAGAAGCACTAACGCCGTGTTGGGAACGCGTCAGAAAGAATAGGTAGAGCGGCAGCGCCACCGGCGACAGGAATGACGAGATAAGAGCGGCGGAGGCCGTGGTGGTGGTGATTTTGGGCTTGGCTGATTCAGTCTTCTGGGGTTCAGGTGGAGGCAGTGGTGCTGTCGCGACCAGAGAAACCAAAGGTCACCGCTCAGGTTGGACTTGCAGAAGATACGATTAGAGACAAATTTCATGAGGGCCGGACCGGTAATTTCGCCTCTATGTGTTTGGCACAGGGGGCACACCGGCACACCCCACAGAAATCATTACCGATTTTTTCCTACAAAAATAAAAGAAAAATAAGTCTGATAGCGTGGCCCTGTGTCTACGGTGTAGACTCTAGAGTTTGGATCAGGTCATTCTTAGACAGTGCCGGATAGGGGTGTCAATCGGTCGGGCCGGTTCGGTTTCGATCGGGCTTAATCGGGCTTGAAGACTTTCAAAGGTTACACCGTGTCCGCCCATTTAACTAATCGGGCTTAGTTATTGAGGGCATGGTACGCTTTATATTCGGTCGGTCGGCCTCGGGCTATAATCGGGCCACCTTAATCGGGTTTTAGTCGGGCCTTAACCGGGCTACGGACATGTTTAATGTTAAACGGGCTTTAACCGATTTTTAAACAGGCCCTCTTTAAAATGTGCTCTTATATTCCGGCCCACTCATGCAAGCCCAAAAAAATGACAATTAATTAATAAATGATACCAAATATAACCATTATTTAAAATGTGAACATGTTTTTACTTTTTAATTTGGGGGGTAAAATAGGTATTCTACAATCATTAAAGGGTCGGGCTAGGCCGGTGCACAATAGGCCGGTCTCGGTCGGGTGTTAAACGGTCGTCTCGGTCGGGTGCCAGACGGTCCAAGTAGCAAAACCAAGACCAACCGTTTATAAACGGGCCAGGCTCAAGCCCGACACGTTTAATAAACTGTCCGGGCCGGGCCGATCTAAAAACGGTTGGTCCCGATCGATTTAGTCGGTTCGGGCCACGAATTGACACCCCTAGTTCCGGATCTTCACATGAAATTAAATTACAGTGAAATCTATTGTAAGAAGAGAGAGAACAAGTGGATGACATGCCTGAATCTCATCGTACGAGAATCATTCTTATGTGAGAACTTGACCTAGCGTCCAGACTCCTGTGATTAAACATAGAAGGAGACGAAATGATCACACCAGCCCTCATAAAAGAAAGAATCTTGTTTCTGTTGATATTTTTACACGCACTCCCATTGGCCCCTACTCTAGCTTAGAGGCCACGTTACCTTTCAGGGAACCCTCTAACACTTCCTAGTTATACAACCCCTGTGCCAACACGAGACTAATGAGGGGATGCATAAGGGTATAACTAATGGTGAGTTTTTGGGTTTCGTAGGGGATGGGGACATCATTTCGCCACCCTTTTTGTCAGGGCAACGAAATGACCCATGTTAATGCTCATATGCACCCTTTCATTGGCCCTACACTCACGCAAGGTGCACAATCAATGAACATTCTTTTCCATTATTATTATTATTATTATTATTATTATTATTATTATTATTATAGAATTTCTAAAGTTTTAATAGTTTCTAGGGAAAAATAGCATAAAAGGGAAATCTTTCAAGGTATGTAAAATCCATAACACCTCTTTTTGACTTGAAATAGACGGAGCCATAAGGAAGAATCGTTGCTTCTCCAAGACTTGTAATATGAGATAGTGATATGGTCATCTATTTCATGAAATTTATTCGTATCCACAGTCATGACTTCAATTGTGCTTAAGTAATTAGCAAGCAAAGTAATTAGGAATCCAAAAGGAGCGGCCGAGAGGCTACCTATAAAGAAATTAAATATTCTCTCACAAGCATTGCTGTACCCAACTTAGAACCTATCGGAAATTATTTATGAAAAGTGGATAGTTGAAAGTTGAAATATTTGATATAAAATCATTGAACATTCATGAACTGTACATATATCATCTGGGACTATGTTTGGTAACCAAGACTAAAAAGAATGATTATACAATACTTTTTTATGCGTCTATTTCTCTTCTTAAATTCGAAAAAAATCAATTTTTTTTTTCTTTACTTTTCTTGGTTATCAAACATAGCTGGAGTGATTGTGGTTTTGATGGAGAAAGGAGGGAAGAGCAGAGAGTCACAAGCTAAGAGGAGAAGGGGACGAACTAGGGAAGGTGGCCTCGCCTGGCCGGGCAGGGAGAGAGAGAATAGTTGGGTCAATTTGGATCCCCTTAAGGGGGTGTTTGGTTTGGTAAATCTTTGGGATGACATTCTTTAGAAATCTTTGGGATGACATTCTTTAGAATGATAATTCTTAATTTTTGGAGTTGTTTGGTTCCACTATGATGACCCTCATAAGTGAGCATCCTACTTCCCATGAATGACCATATTACAAAGGATGTGTTCCAAATCTGAGTTCATCTCAACACTTAAACTTAGATTTGAGCAACCTTTTTACCACCTAGTATAAAAGGAGAAAGCGGAAAGACGTTCTCTACGGAAGCCAATATCTCAACCCGCGAGAAACATGCACTAGCCTTAAGGCAACAAAACGATTTTTCAGAAAGAAACATAATTCAGAAGAATGTCTATCAAAAGATTGACATTCATATCCGATACATACACCATTTGATTTACCGAACCAAACACCCCCTTAGGCTTCTATGTTTTGTGTGGCAATGTAGAAAGTAGAAACATTCTTTACAAAGTACTGTTTTACTAATAATGACTTCTACTGTCACAAGGAAGTTTTTTAGGTTTCTTTTTTGGGGCTAGAAATCAACTGAACACATTCTTTACAGTGAATATATGCCTGATTATCTGTTCCCTTCTTATTCTTCTTGTTTATTTAAATTTCTTAACTTTAATCTTTCTTGTTTTACTATTTTTTTTGGTATTCTGTGTTTTTTTTTTTCTTAATAATTAAATGAAAAATCCCTATTTTCTATATTCTCTGTTCTCAATTGCTTTCCTAATTTAAAAAACACCTATATTATATTTTCTAGATTCTCTCTCCTCTATTATTTTCCTAAATTCGTTTGATTCTTTTTTTATGAAATAAACTAATTTCGTTCATCATCTATACTTACAATAAAAAAATAAAATCCCTATTTTCTAGATTCTCTCTCAATTGCTTTCTTTTTTATCAAAAAAAAAAAAAAAGTATTTCCTATTTTCTGGATTCTCTCTTAATTGCTTTCCTAACTTAAAGAAAATATATATTTTATAGATTCTCTGTCCTCTATTGTTTTCCTAAATTCGTTTGATTTTTTTTTAATGAAACTAAACAAATTTCATCTTATATATTTTTTCAAAAAAATCCCTATTTTTTAGGATCTCTCACAATTGCTTTCCTAATTTAAAGAAAATATATATTTTCTAGATTTTCTCTCTCCTCTATTTTTTTCCTAAATCCGTTTATTTTTAATTTTTTTTTATAAAAATAAACTAATTTCATTCATCGTCTATATTTACAACAAAAAAAAGAAAATCCCTATTTTCTAGATTCTTTCTCAATTGCTTTCCTTATTTAAAGAAAATATATATTTTCTAGATTCTCTCTCCTCTACAGTTTTCCTAAATTCGTTAATCTAGAAAATACCCTCTTTTTTGTGTAAATATAAATGAAGAAATTAGTTTAGTTTTATTTAAAAAAAAAAATCCGTATTTTCTAGATTATCTCTTGATTGCTGTCCTAATTTAAAGAAAATATATATTTTCTAGATTCTCTCTCCTCTATTGTTTTCCTCGATTCGTTTGAATCTTTTTTTTTTTTAACTAAACTAATTTCATCATCTATATTTACAACAAAAAATAAAATCCCTATTTTTTTTATCTTGCTTTCCTAATTTAAAGAAACTATATATTTTCTAGATTCTCTCTCCTCTAATGTTTTCCTAAATCCATTTGACTCTCTTTTTTTTTTTTTTTTTTTTTTTTTTTTTTTTTTTTT
>NC_056559.1:10961816-10998896 GCF_013358625.1 Macadamia integrifolia
ATGTGGTTCTCCAAATAATGATGATCTCATTATATACAATATTTTTTTTATTCACTTTTCTGTTTTATGAAGGCACTCACCAGTAGTATTGGTAATGGTGAACACAATAAAATCCTTAGTTTGCTTCTCTTTCAGTTTCCTGAAAATTTTTCACTGTTGTTGTTTCATAGGAGATATGGCTTGAAGAGTACAAATTGGAGTAGTGTACATGTTGGTATAGCCATCATTAAAGATTTCCTCATACAAATAAGTTGTTAATTCCTCACGGAAACCAAAAGAGGGTGTTCTAATGGTGAAATTTCAGCTGAGAACAACACTCCAACAACCCAACACAATAAGTCTTTTAAAACCAGGTGTTGCTTTCATGCTATAATTATCACAATTGTTCTTGTTTCATTATTGTCTTGAGTATGTAATTTCTGATTGAACTGTTAATAATATAGTTGAGTGTTAATTATGGTAAAACAACACTTTCTTGAATAGTTGCTTAGTTGTCGTCGTATCCAAGGACCTTACCAATTACAAGAGTTAATGTATGAGAATAAGTTTAGGATCCGATACACTTATGTTGTGAATAAGGTTATAAGATTTAAATCACAGATTGAGAACTATTTTGAACTCTTTTTTGGGCTGCAATAGTTACAATTGTTTTTCTTCATCAATGAATTATGTTTGCAATGGTTACTTTAATTCCCTTTTATTGGTTGCAACAAACTATATTTCCTTTTATTATCTTGGTACTGTGGTGGCTCGACTACCGGTATATCTCTGAATCGCTTTCTTTTTCTTTTTCTTTTTTTTAATAAAGTTTGAGTAGTGAGTGCGTCTCTCCCTCAATAGATTCATAGAAACCAAGTTTAGGACCTGATTCAATGCACTTATATTGTGAATAATGTGATGTGATTTAAATCACAAATTGATAACTATTTTGAACATTTTTTTGGGCTGCAATAGTTACAATGATTTTTCTTTGATCATGAATTATTGTTGCAGTGGTTACCTTAATTCTCTCTTATTGTTTGCAACATGCTTTATTTTATTTTATTATCTTGCTATTGTGATTGATCGATTACAGATAAATCTCTAGATCCCTTTCGTTTATATATATATATATATATATCTTAATGAAGTTTGAGTAGTGAATGTTTCTCTTTCTCAATAGATTCATGAATTTGCTTGATAACAATGCTTTCCCTTTCCCATAGATGATCTTCTCATATATATACAGTTTGACATTAAGTTTCAAACTTCTACCCCTATGAGAATTTCAAAAATATTTGGCAAAAGGCAGGCTTTACTTGATATTTTTTAAATTTTTGCTAAATATTTATATTATTTGTCGCCTCTAAATTTCAAGGTGTTATTTTTCACATCCTCTACCAAGCATATATCCCTTACCTCTCCCTCCCTTTTATTTTATGTTACTTGTATTCTTTCCCTCTCTATATTCTCTCCCTCTCTCACCATCTCTGTCAATATACGACCATACATATAGTTTTGGTTAGTTTGTAGCATTTTTTCTCTCCGCGTGCATTTGCACGTAGATTTTTTGCTAGTATATATAAAAGCACAAAATGGCAAATCTTTCCCTTGACAATTTTATCCTTCCTTTTTAATCTCTTCTTTCCGTTCTTTTTTTATTTTCTTAAATTATTGGTATTCTTTTATATTTTTATAATACTAATTAAATACTCTCTCTCTCTCTCTCTCTCTCTAAGCCCCTAAGAAGCTCAAAGCGGTCAAAAGCACTAATTTTCTTCTCATTTTCCTTTTTATTCAAAAGCTCTTCGTCTTCCCTATCCCTCACGTCCCTCCCCTACCAACAGAAATTCTCTTGGATTCTTTCCTATCCATCCATATCCCTCTCTTTTCCTAATTAGATTCCCAATCTATCTCTAATAAATCTCTCCCTCCCTTAATAAGAAATCTACTCTCCCTTTCCATCTCTCTCATGTCTCTAATTAGAAACTTTCCTTCTGAATAGATTTGCTCTCTCCAATGCATCTCTCCCGTTTTCCTCGTCTATCTCACCACTATCTTCTTCTACCGAAACAATATCTCATCACTATCTTCTACGATTTTTTTTTTGTGTACTATTTTTTATGATTTGGTTGAAGATACACAATCAAACCACGTTATTCTACTATTGTGATGCATCTTTCCCTTATTAATATTATTTTATTATTTATATGCAATCAGGAAACTTGATGACTCGGAGTCTCGGGTGAAAGAGTATGATCAAGACGGAGCTCTACAGTCGAAGGCTCGAAGACCTTCTTATTGTTCAAATTTGTAGCAAAGAGAAGGTTATGAATTTAGCCTTCGTCTGCTTTGATTTTGTTTTTGTTTTTGTTTGTTTTTTGGGCTATTTGATGCAGTATCTATGGATTTCTTTCTTAGTTGTCTTACAGAAAATAGGAGAGGGTGCGTTGCTGCGCTTGGAAGAGACAAGATTTATGAGGTAAAACTTTCTGTCCAACTAATTTGTTGCCTAGGCTTGACATCTTGTTCAACTCTCATTCTACTCATATGCCATGTTTGAGTTCCTCTTTTGATTTTGGATCCTTGAGTGGTGTCATTGTTGTTTTATTCATAGATTATGTTGGATTCTAAATTTTTTTTTTGGTAGAATGGATTCTAAATAGTTGAGGTGGGGCTTTTTCATTGATTTATTGATTTGAAGTTGCTTGATTTCTGAAACCTTGGAAATTTAAAGTGAATGTAACAAATAAAATCCCCACATTCTTTGATCCAATTACAAAAAAATCACAGCCAAAGAAAAAATTTAAGCTAATATTCAATTTGGGGGGAAAAAAAAAACACATTAGAGGAAGTGCAATTGCAGTACCTAAGATTCATAAGATTGATCGATTTGCAAACAACAAAACTATTACCTTTCCAATTTAAACATGGGCACCCTAGGATTTACCAATCCTTTTAAACTTGGGTATGGATTATGTCGGAAAGGTTGGTGAGAGGAACCCTACGTGCATGTGACTTCATATTTTTTAAGTTTTTTATTTTATAATTTTGTCAGTTCAGGATTCAATCCAACTTTTTGTTTCTATTCTATTATCTAAATTCTTCTTCCATGGATTTGTCTCATATTTGTTTATTAACCATTAATGTAGCAATGCGGTGATTGCCCTAATACATCATCATCTTTGAGTTATCATATTAGAAGGCTCTCAATATTGATATAAAAAAATATCTTATTAGGAAAACCGGTAAGAAAATTTTCAATTAATTTATGGACGATTTGATATTGAATAGTTGTGAAACTTCAAAATATAAATTGACTTAAAATACCACCCATTAATAGTTGTAAGAGTGCTTCACAAAGTTTGAGATTCTTAACACCACCTTTTTCTCTATAAATTATATTAAATATGGTCAGAAGTACTGGCATGAAGATATATTATTATCATTGGCAAAAGCGGTGAGGCGACCAATTGTCATTGATCAACAAACAAAAGATTCTTACTTTGGTCAGTTTGCAAGAGTCTACTTGAGGACATTGATGACACTTTGCCATGAGATGAAGAAGTGTATGTGAAAAGAGAGCAGGTTGAATCTTCCGAATCTTATATGTTTAAGGAAATCGTAGACTTTGAAAATCCCCCAGCTCGATGTACTTCTTGCCAACCCTACAAGCACAGGTTGCTTGTGAGAAGGGAATGGAGCCTGAAGTTTCAGGAGCTACCTATGTGCAAGAGCCGTCGATGATTGACTTAATATTAGATTTGGCTTAAGTCCTTAATTTTCTTTTAAACAAAATGACAAATTCATACAAATATGTTGGAAAAACGATTTTCTCACATTGCATTCTTGTAGAATTTGCCTCACATTGCTTTCGTTCCTTAATTTTACCGATATATATATATACTAGTAAATACGAACGTGCAAATGCACGTGTTGCTTTGTTTGGTTCGAGTGTGTGTGTGTGTGAGAGAGAGAGAGAGAGAGAGAGAGAGAGAGAGAGAGAGAGAGAGAAATTCACACTTTTTTTTATCAATATTGGCTGTATTTAAATATATGTCATCGTTGATTTGTGTGTAAAGCTCAATATTAGTGCATAATGCATTGGGATGGAATGGAACTTGAATGGGCAAATTCTACAAGAAAGCAATGTGAGAAAATCGTTTTTACAACATATTTGAATGAATTTGTCATTTTGTTTAAAAGAAAATTAAGGACTTAAACCAAATCTAATATTAAGTCAATCATCGGCGGCTTCTGCACATAGGTAGCTCCTGGAACTTCAGGCTCCATTCCCTTCTCACGAGCAACCTGTGCTCGTGGGGTTGGCAAGAAGTACATCGAGTTGGGTGATTTTCAAAGTCTACAATTTTTCTTAAACATATAAGATTTAGAAGAATCAACCTGCTCTCTTTCCACATACACTTCTTCAACTCATGGCAAGGTGTCATCAATGTCCTTAAGTAGACTCTTGCAAACTAACCAAAGTAAGAATCTTTTGTTCGTTGATCAATGACAATTGGTCGCCCCACCGCTTCTGCCAAAGATAATAATATATCTTCATGCTAGTACTTCTGACCATATTTAATATGATTTATAGAGAAAAAGGTGGTGTTAAGAATCTCAAACTTTGTGAAGCACTCTTACAACTGTTAATGGGTGGTATTTTAAGTCAATTTATACTTTGAAGTTTCACCACTATCCAGTATCAAATCATTCGTAAATTAATTGAAAATTTTCTTACTGGTTTTCCTTATAATATATTTTTTTATATCAATATTGAGAGCCTTCCAATATGATAACTCAAAGATGATGATGTATTGGGGCAATCACCGCATTGCTACATTCATGGCCAATAAACAAATATGAGACAAATCCATGGAAGAAGAATTTAGATAACAGAATAGAAACAAAAAGTTGGATTGAATCCTGAACTGACAAAATTATAAAATAAAAAACTTAAAAAATATGAAGTCACATGCACGTAGGGTTCCTCTCACCAACCTTTCCGACATAATCCATACCCAAGTTTAAAAGGATTGGTAAATCCTAGGGTGCCCATGTTTAAATTGGAAAGGTAATAGTTTTGTTGTTTGCAAATCGATCAATCTTATGAATCTTAGGTATTGCAATTGCACTTCCTCTAATGTGTTTTTTTTTCCCCCCCAAATTGAATATTAGCTTAATTTTTTTCTTTGGCTGTGATTTTTCTGCAGTTGGATCAAAGAATGTGGGGATTTTATTTGTTACATTCACTTTAAATTTCCAAGGTTTCAGAAATCAAGCAACTTCAAATCAATAAATCAATGAAAAAGCCCCACCTCAACTATTTAGAATCCATTCTACCAAAAAAATAAAAAATTTAGAATCCAACATAATCTATGAATAAAACAACAATGACACCACTCAAGTATCCAAAATCAAAAGAGGAACTCAAATATGGCATATGAGCAGAACATGAGTCTTGAACAAGATGTCAAGCCTAGGCAACAAATTAGTTGGACAGAAAGTTTTACCTCATAAACCATCTTGTCTCTTCCAAACGCAGCAATGCACCCTCTCCTATTTTCTGTGAGACAACTAAGAAAGAAATCCATAGATATTGCATCAGATAGCCCAAAAAACAAACAAAAACAAAAACAAAATCAAAGCAGACGAAGGCTAAATTCATAACCTTCTCTTTGCTACAAATTTGAACAATAAGAAGGTCTTCGAGCCTTCGACTGTAGAGCTCCGTCTTGGGTCATACTCTTTCACCTGAGACTCTGAGTCATCAAGTTTCCTGATTGCATATAAATAATAAAATGATATTTATAAGGGAAAGATGCATAACAATAGTAGAATAACTTGATTTGATTGTGTATCTTCAATCAAATCGTAAAAAATAGTACACAAAAAAGAAATTGTAGAAGATAGTGATGAGATATTTTTTTGGTAGAAAAAGATAGCGATGAGATAGAAGAGGAAAAAGGGAGAGATGCATTGGAGAGAGCAAATCTATTCAGAAGGAAAGTTTCCGATTTGAGACACATGAGAGAGATGGAAAGGGAGAATAGGTTTCCTATTAAGGAAGGGAGAAACTTATTAGAGATAGATTGGGAATCTAATTAGGAAAAGAGGGGGATATGGATGAATAGGAAAGAATCCAAGAGAATTTCTGTTGGTAGGGGAGGAAACGTGAGGGATATATAGGGGAGACGAAGAGTTTTTGAATAAAATGGAAAATGAGAAGAAAATTAGTGCTTTTGGCCGCTTTGAGCTTCTTAGGGGCTTGTGTGTGTGTGTGTGTGTGAGAGAGAGAGAGTATTTAATTAGTATTATAAAAATATAAAGAATACCAGTAATTTAAGAAAATAAAAAAGAATGGAAAGGAGAGATTAAGAAGGAAGGACAAATTTGTCAAGTGGCAAATATATATATATATTAAACACATATTAATCATGTATCATATTATTATAGTATTTTTTTTTTTACATTAAAATTTTAAAGTATTGTTAATACCTAAGTGTTTTAATATCCCCATATATCTGATCCTTTTTTTTCTTTCTTTCTTTTTTTTCTTTTTATTGTACCCAAACTTACTAACTTGGTCATAGAATCTGAATGTGAACATTGACTGGGGAACTAAATGGATAGCCGAAAATCCATATTTGATTCATGGTCATATCCATTTTAAGGAATCCATATTCGAAAAGATGGGTTCTCGGAAACCATCTGTTAGGATTACAATGTCTTTTATTGCATCGCTTGCATTTGTAAGCCCTTTTGTAATGATGGTTCATTCTTTATAATCTGATAGAAGAGTGAGGACAAACAACTCAACACTATTTTCCTTTGATAGTGAAACAGATTTCATCTCATTGTGGAAGTAAGCAATCTTGCTGAGTCACATAAATCATTGTGTTGTTTTATGTGATTTTATTTTATGATATCCATTTGTTCTTACATCATTTTAGTTATACATTTTCTACACAGAAAACTAATCGGATGTGGATACAAATAGTGTTATGTTTGATTTGAATTCCATCCGTTTACATCTCTACATTATTCACATTGGAAGTTAGATGACAAACTTTTACCGAAGTACAAGAAATAACACAAACACTGCGACCCTTCCTTTGACAAGTTAAGCCCAAACATTAGACTTCATTGAAAGTTAAAACTACCACTAGATACATTTATCCAAGTACCTTTAGGCTTTGATCTCCCATACCCACCACCCCTCTTGACTCCTTAACTATTATGCTTTGGATATTAACGATCCAACAACGCCGGCGATGATAGCTGTCGGATCTCCGAGGACGGCAGAGATGATGAACTGAACAGCCAGCCCAGCCATCTGACAACACTTCTGCACTTTACCTTTACTACGGTGGTGGTTCTGAAGTGTTCCTTTCAGGCTTGGAATTCTTGTTTCCAACTTCTTATTAGTGCCACCATAGCTGCTTACACGGCCAACATAGATATTATGCCAGCTCTCCACAAGCATCTCCCTTACACAAGCTACATGTAAGTTGTACTTCTGACAGGAGGACCTGTAACTCCAGCTTCGACCTTTCCTACCACACCTGTGGCAAGATGCACTTACCTTGCGATACAGATAGAGCTTTACCTCACCATCATCGAGTACGCGAGGGAGGTTAGCACAAGTTGGATGGAGGTCGAACCCACAGGACTCGCAGTGATAGACAAACCCATTAACATCTTTCTCACAGGCGTTGCAGAACCGAGGGACATCCCCTGGTGGTCGAGGGAGGAACTGGAAGGAACACTTGGGGTAGAAAGGGTGGTTGATGGAGCGAGCAGGGAGGGCACACTGCTTGTGTAGGTCGAAGTCACAGATGCTACATTTGTAACGCGATCCTATGCCTACTTCTTTGCACCCATCACACTTGAAAGGATCTTCTGTGTATTCAAACCTTAGCTTATGTTGATGGCTGAAGTGGGTTATCTCCCCGTACTTCATGGCTAGCTTACTTCCTAACACTGTAATCACCCAAAGTGGCACTATATATAGGTGAAGTGTGTGTGTGTGTGTGTGTGTGAGAGAGAGAGAGAGAGAGAGCAAATGGTTAATGAAAAGCTTCTAGCCTTCTAATGAGGGTTTTATGTGATTGTAAAGGATGAGTTGATAGGAAGGTGCCTAGCTTGAAGTTGAAGCTTGTTCGGATATATGCTCAGGACAACACCATGTAGTTGAAGCTTGTTCGGATATATGCTCAGGACAACACAATTACATGGATAACCTTGGCATGGTCATGAAGGGGAAGGGGGTGGGGGGGGGGGGGGGAGAATCAAGGGGGCCATTTGATCAAGAGGCCCAGGTTATCTGAATTCACCAAAATGCCCTTTTGATGCCTTTTTCTCTGATTATATAATGTTGTAAAGTATACAAGCACAGTTCAAAGTTATTCCTCTAAAACAGAGTTAACTTTTGTTCTTTGTGAAGAACAGTTAACCACCCCACCCCATCTCACACCATCCATGGAGTGTGGGGACCACCTTATGAATGGTGTGAGATGGGGTGGGGTGGTAACCTGCAGGGGAGAGGAACCTTTCTTCTTTGTGAATCCAGGGTATGCTTCTTATATGGTGGTTCTAAATACGTATAAGGTTCAAGAACAGCTGTAGTATTAAAGGGTTAAAATACAAAAAAAGTAAATAAAACAGAAAATAAATGGGATACTGAAGATCCTGTTAAAGAGGCTCACAAAAGAAAGAAACAGAGAGAGAAGATCAAATCCATTCATTAGAGAATAAGATTTTTAGCATCTAAACAAAAGTGGTTTCTGGGGTATGCTCTGTTAATAATCTTATCTTATCAACAGATCAAACACCATTGGACTAAAAGTGTTTGCACAAAAGTTAAGGAAAGAAAAATGCATGGAACTGGTCATCTTGATCTCTCAATGCAACCATCAGATTCACAAGCAACAACAACATCGAATAGATGTGTTTTGCTAATCCCCATTATCCTTATTTCGGAATAAAACAAGATTTCATGGCTCAGGCCATCAGGTCTATGTCTAGAACATATCCTACATGAAATGCATGGAATAAAGGGTTCCACATAATGTATACGCAACAAGAGTAAGAATAGAAATATATCCAAGGCAGGAGGACCCAATCAATGGTGGGTCGAGGTTGACCCCTACTTTCTGTAGGATGTGCTCACTCTATACTTTGAATTATAAAGATAAAACAGAATTGGAGAGACTTCATGATCTACATAAACCATATTCTCTAACAAATTGGAGAAACAGAATATAAGTACACTTGTATTCGGTGCTGTAGAAGTGGAAAATGATGGAGGAGAACAAATTCCCATCTATTTTTTAATTATTTTTTTGCAATAAATAACAAATTTTGTTTCAAAGATTCCACAGAATAATCTTAGTATAGTATTGTTCTTTAACTAAATATATGCAAATCAAATCCATCTTACCAAGGAATGGAACCCAGTTGCATGTGTAACATGAATTACTGTTATGATCTAGATTAGTAAGGAAAGAATAAAATCTCAAGATGCTAATAGAGGATTTATTCCACATTAAACTATGGCATCATAATTTCGCACGTCCCAATCCAACACTGTATAACATCTTCAAGTCGGGAACAATTGTGCTGCATGAGTGCATGTACCTCAAAACTTTATTCACTATTTTCCAGTGGTGCCACAGGGATCCTTCAAGCCCTATAATGGAGAAGTGGATCAAAGATAATTTTAAGACCCGATATAAAGAAGTCTGTTGCCCAAAGAAACATTTGGAATCTTCCCATGAATGCAAGTGTTCAATGAGGTTAGTTCCATTTCCCTTGTACTTACAAGGACACGGAATATGAATATGTCCTTAATATGGGTGAAGTTCCTTTTCATGCTTCTTCTGTGGTTTTCCTTTTCTTCCTCACTAGTGCTTCTGTGGATGATAAAAATATAATTATGCAGTCCAACCCTCTTATACAACAAGAAGATTCTGTTCAGTAAAATATTACATTTCCTCTACATCTAAAAAGGCTCTTGAGGTGCAACATAAATATCCAATGGACTTCAAGTGACTTGTTAGTTGTTCGATCATGGAGTAGATGGTACTCGAGAGTACATGTCTCTTGTCCCCAACCATGAATTCATAAATATGGCCATCGATTTCAATCAAGCTTTGAGCTATAACCTTATTAATCCGTTTATCCTTCATCAATTTCCTCACTTTCTTCACGTCTCCCCACCTTTGAGCTTCACAATATATGTTTGCGATGAGAATATAAAGCCCTCCACTATGTGGCTCCAACTCCAATAGTTGTTTTAGAACTTGCTTCCCGATCTCTACATCCCCATAAATCCTACAAGCACCTAGCAGTGCACCCCACACAACAATATCAGGCTTTACGGGCATAACTCCTATTAGGTTAACTGCTTCACTTAAGTGACCTCCTCGCCCAAGAAGGTCAACCATGCATGCATAATGTTCAATTTCGGGTTGAACCGCATAGACAAGACTCATACTGTCAAAATAATGTCTGCCTTTGTCTACAAAGCCACTATGACTACAAGCACTTAGCACTCCAACAAACGTGACTTCATCAGGAGGGACCTTCTCATCTTGCATCTTTTCAAAAAGTTTGATTGCATCAAGACCACACCCATGCATAGCAAGGGCCCCAATCATCACATTCCATGATACCACATTCCTCTCAGGCATCTTCCTGAATATATCAAAGGCAATGTCTATGGGACCGCATTTTGCATACATGTCTATAAGGGAATTATACAAGGTAACACTAGGCGGTACACTCCTATTGCACAAGTAAATATGGGTGTTCATCCCCATAATCAAATCACCAAGTTGGCTACAAGCTCCAAGAATGCTTACCAATGTTGCGTCGTCAGGATCCAATCCAGAGTTACACATCTGAGTGAAGAGATCCAAGGCCTCTCTGCATCTGTTGTGTTGGACACAGCATGAAATCATTGAATTCCAAGAAACAATATTCTTCTCAGGCATCCGATTGAACACCTGTCGAGCAACATCCAAAAGCCCATGTTTAGAATAAGCATTAACTATAGAAGTCCACGAGACCACATTTTTGTCGGGCATTCTATCGAAAAATACTTGAGCAAACAGCAAATGCCCACACTTAGCATACATATCCACTAAAGCATTCCTAACAAACAAATCCATTTTAGACCCTGTGACTACTATGTAAGAATGCACGAATCGCCCCAGATCAAAATTCCCAGTTTGTGAACAAACGGAAAGGAGATTAACCCATGTAAACTCATCCGGTTCCAAACCCAAGTCCCACATCTCACGAAAGAGAGAAAATGCTTCCTTGCAGAAACCCATCCGGGAATACCCACCAATCATTGAATTCCAAGAAACAAGAGTTCTTTCAGAAATAATGTCGAACAAGCTTCGGGCACCATTAATGGACCCACAGAGCGCATAAGCATTCAAGAGGGAATTTTGCACACATACATGAGACCCGATCCCGAGCTTGAGAGCCTGACCATGAATGATTTTAGCCTCCATAAACGCCAACTCGCAAGCACAACCCTTGAGAACGAACGGGAGGGTAAATTCGTTTGGAGAAAGACCCGAGCCTATCATTCTACCATAGAGGAAAAGAACCTCCTTGGTGTCATTTCTATTGGAATAACCCCGTATCAAACTATTCCACATGAATCTGTTGGGTTCTGCAGTTCGATCGAAAACCAACCGCGCATATTGGAGATCGCCCATTTCGGAGATGGCACAGAAAGCGATTAGTTTTCCTACAGTAAAGTTTTCTTGGGACAATCCATTTTCTATAATCTGGGGATGGATTTGTTTGAGCTCTTCCATGGTTGAGCATTTCTCTAGATGAGAATGGAGATTCTGATGAGTAGCGCACTTGAATTTGGGATCGGAGTTGGTCTTCGCTGGTGGAGAAGCGATGGAGAGAAAGTGCGAAGGGCAGGAAATCAAGAGACCGTGGTTAAGGCGGGAACCAACGGCTACACATCTGAGGGGAACAAACATTATTACGTCTAGTCATTGAACCCAAATTCCGTCCTATGGATTCAATTTTAAGCACTTTTACATGTAAATGTAAGCTTTATCTATTTATATATTTTTCTTGGGTCGTGTTCTATTATTAGTTTGGGTTGGACTTAGTTTGGGGTTTTATTACCATAAAAGACTGAAATATAAAATTCAAAAGTAGGGTTTTAGTGGTACACAAAAAATTATATTTTATTAGGAGATTCCTAAGCTTTCTACGAGTCCTAGTTAAGAATGTAGATGAGCCAATCTTGAAGAATTTTTTTTTATTTGTTTTTATAAATAAGCAATGTAACTAGGATCCAGTTCCTCTATTACACACAAGAGGCGTCAGCTCAGATCCAATGCTCTGGAACTCCTTGTCACGAAATCCAACACATGATCATGTGCTTTAAGGCACTCCAGGGCATTGAATCTAAAACACTGTTTGATAATGTTCTGTTTCTGTCGTTTCTGCGTTTTCTTGTTCCCAGAAACGGAGAAACAACCTAAAAAGCTTTTGATAAAGTTGTTCCGTTTCACCTGTTTCTAGAAACATAAATCAGAATTTTTATCTATTTACAATTCTAAAAACATACGTCGTTTCTAGAAACGAATTTGAGAGAAAAAAAATGTTGTTGTGCCCGATAAATCTCTCAACTATTTAAACCTAAAAAAGAAGCAATTGAACCCTCTCTCCCTTTTGGGCATCCGATGATATTATTGGATTTTTTTGTGGCATTATGTCTGTAAAAAATGTTTCGAGAAACAGGTTTATCAAACACCAAAAAATCTGTTTTTGTTTTTAGAAACGTGAAATGCCGTTTCTGCTATTTCACTGAAACAACAGAAACGTTATCAAACGGTGCCTAAGTTGCCACCTCTTGTTTGCAGTAGATGAGATCTTCTCATGTAACTAACACCCACCATGATTTGGAGTGAAAATGAATTGATTTGGTGTCGTTGTTGCCATTGATGGCCAAACCCCTATCTTTCCTACTTCTCTCTTAAGTTTTATCGTTTTTTTATTGCTATAATCTATCATTTTTCTCTCCCTCGTACCTGATTTTGTCATTTGTCTTTATATCGACATCAACTTCATATCCTAAAACATAAGATTGATCCTCCCTATTTTTAGTCCCCATCATTCTCTCTCCTTTATTCTTAGCTCATTGATCTCAGTTATTTATTCCTACCCAAAAAAAATTCTCTTAGTTATTTATCTTTCTACCAAGAAAATAAAAAAGATATTAGTTAATTATCTTATTTCATATCTCAAATTTGATCTAAATCTAGCCTTCAAATTAGAATTTTCTTCATCCAATCCTTAAGTGAGCCCATCATTATAGATTCATTAATCGATCAGCACTAGTTTGGTATCAAAGTGGAAATTCTTTATTTCCAATGCTAAAGTTTGAGGATTTTTTACTTTTGGTATCAATTCTTTTTTTTTTTCCCCCTCAAACCTCGTGTATGCCTTTGTTTGTTATTCTCCCTACAATATCGACACAACTTCAGATCCTAAAATCTAGAACCGATCCTTCCTGATCGAAATGGATTGGAATCAAAGTGATGAATATGACCCTCTTCAATTTGTTCAAAATGTAGCAGATACAGTTTTTATTAAATATTGCTTGATTGATAGTTTGATACCATATTTCTAACTAGCAAATGAGGTGAAAATGCATGCCAAAACAGGTTCATGAAAAATCTATATGGACTCAGGAAATTAAAATTCTGGGATCTAATAAGAAATAACATGAGCGAGCAACCCAATGCACGAGACTCCCGCTATTGCAAGGTCTAGGAGGGGGCAAGTGTACGCAGCCTTACCCCCTGCTTCGCAAAAGAGGTTGTTTCTAAGTTTTGAACCTATGACCAACATGTTGTAATAGTGCAACTTCTTCTCCAAAGTTATTTATATATAGAAGAAATAACATGAATGTATAAATTTCAAATTCTAGGTCCACAAATACCAAACTTCACAATCCTAACAGCCCAATAACTTAGCATCAGTTTTGTAAAAGTTTCAGTGTTGATGAAAGAGTTGGGTTTTCACAATGTGTCTTGAGGCCATATGTGTCATTGAAAAACCAACACTCAATGCATCAGAGGTTGAAAAGATTTATGATGTTCACTTATCTTAGATCAGCTGCTTCTTGCAAGCTTTGTTGTAGCTTACACCTCTGCATTTTGTTGCCTTACACTGCTAGGAACTACTGAAATAATTTTAAGGGAACCATTATTTTTGGGATAGGCCAACAGATGCAGCCCATTGTACTTGTTCCACATTGACAATTGTGACACTGCTTCTATAACACTCACGAAAGGTTGACACTGCTTCTATCTATTGACTTGTAAGTAAATTCACTAGTTCCCAGCTTCTTGATGGAATATTTGCTTTAGCCTTGACAATTCAATTTGAATTAAAATTAACTACCAACTTCTCAGTTTTACCAAAATGATCAAATGGTGGAGACTGGTGAACGTAAGGAAGTTAAATCACAAAGAAGGGAGTAGCCAAAGGTTAAAAAGAGACGAAACAGCTGAGAGAAACCAAGACAAGAAGGCCATCGCTGTAGATAACTGATATCTGCTGCAGAACTTTGGAACACAATGAGCCCTTCAATGTTAAGCAGGAAATTTATGACACCAGCTGATGCACAAGCTGCTGCTAGTGAGAGAATAGATAAGACCTGTGGTACACATTGTATTTGTCATGGGAAAGGTGGATGGCATCACTTGGATTGTAAAATGAAAGAATGAATCAAAGACGTACCCAATCTCCTATAACAACGATGAATAGTATTCCTGGTTGACGAAGAGGACACCTTGCAAGGATCGAACACCCATCCACCAGTGCCAGTGTGAAACTCCATGGAATCACCAGACCCATGACTGTCACCAAGAAGCTGCCAAGTCCACAGTTACATGAATCATAAATTTATTACAAAACATGAAACCAAAGTATTTGCAGATCCAATATGAACAGAGGTGGGGCAAGAAAAACAAAACAAAATTTTTTTTTTTTTTGGGGGGTTTGTTTGGAGGACAGACAAGGAAGCAGTGACCTTCCAATGAGATGCCTAAGTATGACTTCTCAGACAAAATCAAGTACTTTGATGAACTCCAATCACAAGTCTATAACAAGTAGACAACTGAAGTTATTTGTGTTTCGCATTTATATTTTGTGCAGCTTCCTTTTCCTGAAGTGTCTAACCAATACAACATGACGAAGCGAGAAGTGTTCATGCTTACTTACATTAGGAGCCATGAGGATGTCTATCCCAAGCCTCAAGGCCAAGCTTGGAAAAGCCTGAATAATAGATATCCTTAGGAAGCAAACAATTATTTTAGAAAAGAAAAAAAAATTATTGTACAACTGATAGCTAACATGAGTATCAAAAAAGTTTGTTAACAGGACTGTAATGTGGCTGAATAAAGAGTAGCTGAAATGGAATGAAGAGATGATTGGACAAGAAACTTGGCTGCTCTCATAATAAATCCTCAAGTAATTATCTGCTAAGTCCTGCAGAAGTACAGAACACTAGCCACTAGACCAAATACCCAACTTCAATTTGGTGCAAGGGCCCATTTGATGGATCTTACCTCCCTTATTCATGAACAATTGACACAGTGAAACAGAACATAACAAAGAGGATACAAGGAACAATGAAGCACTTCCTAAGTGCTGGTCAGCATTTTATAGAACTTTATTGCACACAGGTTCATTGTTCAAGGGGTGAACCCTGTCCATTTCGTTAACGTCAACATTTTAAGCACCAAATGATATGGATATTTGAGTTATGACTATCATTTTCCTTTCTTTGTCACTTAATTTTCTCCTCTATTTTCCTAGATTTTATTATTCCCATTCTGCCCAGAGTGACAGCACTGGAGATAATACTTCATGTCCCCATATTCAAGCTTTCATCACAACCACAGACCTTCCTGTGTTCAAGACCTGTATTCACCCACCCCAGCTAAGCACTATCTACAAATAAATTCATGAAAAAAATGAATATGGACTTTCATAATGAGACCTATGGGTCCCGTAGAGACAGTACAGAAATTCATCCAAATAAGAAATTAATTGGGATTGGATCATGTAATAAGGATCCAAGGATCCAATCAATTTAGAACGAAAGACTATTTCTATGGTTCCAAGAATCAATTTTTTTTACCACCACAAGAAGATGACAAGAAAACTATCAGGTCCAATCGAGCATCAGACACTAAAGTCCAGCAAGCGGACACCTACAAACAGATTAATGAGTTTTGGGGTTTCGAAGAAGATGTAAAGAAACACAAGAATTTCCTTTTTATGAGGCAATCTTTTAATATTCTATAACACGAATTACAGATTAATTACCCAATAAACAGTTAAGAATAACAAATTGGGAATTCAGAAACCTGCTATAGAACTTGTATAAAACCCGCACAAACAATTGCAGAGAAAAACAGAGGAGAAATTCAAAAAAATACTAAACCCAGAAAGAGAGAGAGGAAGAGAGTACCAGAAAGCAGTGTAGCTGTAGAACTCAACTCCCACAGACATGAAGAGAAGAGAAGCAGAGGAGAAGATGGTCTGACCCAATCTGAGAGACAAACTAGCGCCGGTTCCCATGGAGCCAGGAAGTAAATCATCCATGGCGGTTGGGTTCTACGGCTGAAATTCTCGCTCCCCTTACAAAGGCTCATTGTAGTCGTTCAGTCATCAACTTCTGCCATGCCAAACTTCCCATGAATCCCAGTAATTGTAAAAGAACTTTTTCTATCTATCTGTTCTCTTAACCTGCAACTGAGAAGAAAAAAGCGTTTCTGATTAAAAACAGGTTTCAGAATTTGTGTTACAGATTGTCTTTTAATATCATTTTAAAGGAAATATATAATCATATAAATGGGTTTTTTGAATAGATACTTAGATAGCGTAAACGTAAGAACTTACTGAGATGATGACCTAACCTGATCTAACCTCAAATTCTTTCGTCTATCTACAAGCAATCAAAACAAGTCCAGGAATTTGGGAAGAAATAACCCATTAAAAAAAATTAGTGATGAACTCACCTTCAGTTCAGTCTGTTCTGCTGCAGCTTCACCCGCACATTCCTCGATTGCATGCTTTTTGGATCTAACGCTTATTTTCTGTTCTTCTAAGAACATCTGTTCTTCTGTTCATTAGTTTTATTTAATTCAACCACGTGAGACTCTGAGAAGAGTGCTATTTTTTGCCAAAGGCTCTCAACTGTGAACTGCCCAAGTCACAGGCCAATACTTAGGATCACAGTGGGTCCCAAATGAATCCACACCGTCCATCTTGGTGCCTCCCTGACAACTCCAATTAGAAAAGCCCTGGTATCAAAAGGTAATAATGGTCCATACCCTTATAGCGCCCATTAAATTTTAATATGGGTTTTAATGGAAGGTTGAAATCAAAAGAGTTTGCCCACCTAAGTTAGCATATATTCTGTGAATAGTATTATACGTTCCTGTAATTGTTACTGTGTTTTGACGAAAAAAAGTGCATGAAGGGCATTAAGGCCTGTTTGATAATGTTTTTACAGTTTCTGTTTCAAGAAACGGCAGAAACATAAATTTCCATTTCTGGAAACAGAAACGGAATTGAAGGTGTTTGATAAGTCATGTTTTTAGAAGTCGATAGTAACCAATGAAAGAATGGCCACAAGTCGTTTCTAGAAACGACGAAACAAGTTGAACTTATTTCGCCTGGATCGTTTCTTGAAGCATAAATAAGTAAAAATTTCTATTTCTATTTCTGAAAATAAATGAAACGAAATAGTTTTATCAAACGCTTTTTACTCCGTTTCTGCTGTTTCTGGAAACAGAAACGACAGAAACACGTTTCTTGAAATATTATCAAACGGGCCCTAAGTATCCCACTTCATCTCATGTTGTTTTTTATTTCAAAGTTCTTCAAATCATGGCATTAGTATTTAAGAATTGTTCTCTTTATTATATTTTCAAAGAGATTAACAGTGTAGTTAACTCTTTATTTAGGAATACTATATCTTATGTGAGTGAGATATCTTGTTTGCTTTTCATTCTTTGGCTGTTTGACTTACGTAATTTGACATCTTACGTTGGTCACGTTTTTAATAAATAACCTTAATTCTTATCCAAAAAGAAATATAAAAAAAAAAAATTCTTGTTCCTCACTTGTTAACTTTTATATTTGTGATGAAATCAATACTTCACTTCAACCACAGAAAAATTAGTCATTTTAAAAAATATATATTTTCTATTGATTAACCAATCAAACGAAAGCACGGAATAATGGAATGAATTAGAAGAATCTATATGAAAAGATTCTAATAGGTACACTAAGGTCTATCTAACTTTCAAAAAGTTATAAATGTTGAAGTTCATTTTGTCTTTATTCATCATTAAAATAAGAAGGATTGACAAGTTCTATATTGACATCATACATGACTAGAGAAAAACATAATTCTATTGGGTAATCCACATCATTAAATAAGGAGCGAGAAAAATGTATGTGGATATATGTACACTACACTCATGTACCCACTTTTTTCTTCATTTAAAATATAATTTTTGTTTCTACCTTTCATTAAAATTATAAAATTGTTCAACTTCTCCTTCCTCCAATTTCTTTTGTAGGTATGTATAGTCTTGTGTCCACTTTTTATTCCTCGTTAAAGTTGATTTTCATCTCTACCATTCATTAACTTTATAAAATTGCTCAAACTTTTCAATCATCCATTTTTTTTTTATATTTATTTATTTTTCTTGTTATGCCAATTCCAATGGCTTACCCAACCCTTTTCACTTTTAGACTTTACCCACACAGGTTTATAGATTTAGAATCTTCCACCAAAACAGTCTCTTCAGCCCAATGCTCATCCGGAATGTCCCACAAAAGCGTTCATATATTTTTTCTAGCAGAAAAATCATTTATGATGTCAATAAGCAATTTATGCAAAATTTTCAAATTTCTTTACTGAAAAAGGACAGGGGATGATGCAGATCGGCTGAAACTTTCAGCCCATTGCATTTTATGTCATATAAGAATAATCTGGTTTGGAGAAAAAGAGGAAAAAAAAAGCTTAATCACCATCACCTAACTTAAACCTTGTTTCTGATATTCTTCTACATTTAGATTTCTATTCCCTGTTTTTCATTCGTAATATTTTTAAATGGCCAAACTGTTCTTTAACCTATTACTACTTCTCGCCATCTCTCTTCCTCTTATTTCCTTTTTCCTTTTCTACTTAAAAAAAAATATCCCATCCTCACCCTGCCCTGCAACCCCGTTCATCCCTACCCTCTTGCAACTGCGATGGCCATTAAAGCTTTTGAAAGATTCTAATTGAAAGGATATTGTTCAAACATCACATATTGACATCTATAAACTTTTGATTTGGAACATTACTATTCATTTTACAAGTTAAACCATGATATGCATTGTTAAAATCTAATCTATGATCGAATCATAAAAAAATATCCAATTGTATTATTAAAACATTTAACGAAACGTAGATTGAATTGAACCATTATATTTGCCATGATTTAAATATTAAATCAATTATCACAATGCAAATTAAATGTTTAAAATCATGGAGAGATTTAGAATCAAGACCCATCCCACTAAAATCCGGAATCGACCTGTCCTATAGCAGTGTAACTAAATGGGATGTTTTTGAGACTTAGTTTTGTGACTGATTATTAAATGGGACGAGATGGTTCAAAAATGGGTTTCCCAATGAATTTAAAGTCAAGAGCCCAATAAGGAACCAGTTAGAACCAAAACCACTAGGTTCCATTTAAGATGCCTAAATTATTTTTTTTTTAGGGTTGATTAATACTAAATGGCAATTTCTTATTATTGACACCCCTAAATTGTGTCAAATAATTTCTAGCCTTTTTTTTTTTTTGCCCTTTCTAGTATTATACATTTTTTTCAATGAGAATAAATATTGTTATTTGATATCTATATTTGAAAAATATACATGATAATGACAATTTTGAAAATCATTTTTGACTTGTTAAAAAAAAAACTTTATATGAAAAATTTAAAAGAATTTTTAAAAATAAGACAAATTAAAAGAAGGTATCAAATTCTATATACACTTACAAAAATGTCATTTAGATTGTTCATATTTAATATTTTTTTGGTAAAGATCCATATTTAATAATTATATCTTATATATGAGTCATATTATAATTAAAAAAAGAAAACCTAAGGGTTCAATTATTTTCGTCTTAATTGAGTGGTTGTATATTAAGAATTGCTGTTTGATTATTATTACTTGGCAATACATATTTAATTATTTGTAAGCTTTGGAAGACTTATCTGATTGCTTGAGAATTGAAATGGGGAATTTATTTGTATATTTAGGAATCTTGTACATAGTCTCTCTCTCTCTCTCTCTCTCTCTCTCTCTCTCTCTCTCATACCTCTATATCATCTTTTTTTCTTTTTTCTTTTTTTTGATAAGTCTCTCTCTCTATGTCTATCTCTATGTACCCTTCGCTCGAAGTCCCAACCGTCGATTCTCCGGCGAACACATCCATTTGGCTGATCTAATTACCACCGTTTGTTCAATCTCTCCGGCGAGAGCAACGCCTCTGGATCTCCACATCTAATCCTACTCGACGATAACCCCACCCCAATCGATGTCCTCATGAACATCGGGCTCACCGACGACTTGCTCCGTCTCGAATACCCTCCGCCGGAGAATCTTAAGCTCGACTCAGACAATGGATAGAACCCCGATCTTCGTCGGAAGAAGGGAGACTTCATTCCCCTGTAGTGCCTGAACGAGAAAACCCTAGATTTTCTCCAGAAGCTCGCCCTTCGATACCCGCACGGCGTAGCCGTCGCTGGCTCCAACATGAACCGATCCACTGCGAAGTTACTCTCGAACCCGAACGAGTACGATCGCTTCAACAGGAAATCATGACCTCCGTTATAGTTGCAGGTATACCTGTCATGGTTCTCGTTTCTTCTCGGTGATACCAATGATGCTGATGCTGATGCTGATGCTGATGCTGATGCTGATGCCTCTTCAACGTAGGGGGCGATTTCGGATTCGTGAGCCGCTCCACTTACGTGCTCGAGGAATATGGTCTGTGAGACCCGATCTTCAAGGTTTGGGCGGATTCTGGCTGCCATCATTGGAACAAACGGAGATTCGGGTTGGAAAATTCCGGCTCTGCAGAGAGGGCAATTGGCGTGGGACCTGAGCCACTTGTCGATGCAATCGACATGAAAAGCATGGGCGCAGACGGGGAGAGTACGGATGTAGTCGTTATCTTGGAAATCCAGTAGACAAACGGCGCAATCACGAGCGGCATCGTTGGACCATTTCTTGGTGGTGTAGACAGAGAGAGGGATAGTTTTGATGACAATCTCGTCGAGGCCGTGAGCAGGGGAAAGGAAGTGATAGGCGGGGGTGGTGGCAGACTCGAATATGGCGTTCGATGGGATTGATTCGATGTCGGTGGTGGAAGGGTCATAGGAACGACGGTGGCGCCAGTGTCTCCACCGGCCACGCCACCACCGGAAGTGGTCAATGATTGGGTTGAGGAGGTGGCGGTAGATGAGGCGGAAATAGGTGACCACTAGGAATGCGGTGGCGACCACGACCACCATCGCAGTTAGAGACGGGCTGAAGTTGACGGTAAGCCTAGCCGGTGGCTGATGGATTTTAGCGGGAGATGGTCCCCATTTGAACTCGTAATCCGGTGAGGCCGCCGGTGTCATGCCTTCGCCTCTCTTTCTCTCTCTCTCTCTCTCTCTCTAGAGTCTGGAGACTCTACTAAAGACTTGCACTTTGCGTTGGGGAATGTGGAATAATGGTGTAATCTTTGTCGACTATTCCCATGCTTCTTTTCTCAGCTATTTGCCAAATAAAGCAAACGTTAACCTACTCACGTAGGTCAAATGGGCCCATTTAGAGCTATTAGTGCTTCTTCTACCGTCTGATAAGAATCTAAGCAACTCATATTTTTTTGTGTAAGTTAAGCACCTCATTTAACTCTCGTATTTGTACACATTCTTGGGAAATCGAACGGTGTTAGAATGGGAATTCCTTCCCATGTCTTTTTCACATGATAAGTGGTGGGATCTTACGTTGGCACTTTCTCTCAAACAAAATGTGGATCCCCTGCCTAGCGAATCTTGTCTTTCTTTAGCCACTAGGATAGCAGCCCAAGGGGTAGCTATAAGGGGTGGGGCCACTGTTGGGGTGTGACCGTGTGAGTGGAGGATAAAAATCGTATGTTTTTCCCCATCCCTGTTTTTCTTGTTTTTCTACCTGCAGAAGACGACAAGAAAAACAGGGATGGGGAAAAACAGACGATTTTTTTCCGTGAGTGGAGGGAGGAATGAATAGGGCGATGTAAAGCATCCGTCCGGGGGACTGGAGGAGTTCAACAAGAAACCTCTTTCTTATCTTTCATTTTTTCATTGGTGTGATTTCTCACTTTAGTCATTTTGTCGCAGATTGAATGGCCCATGGACATTGAGGATTATATTAAATTCTTCGTTAGAAAATTTAGGATTATAAGAACTTTTTTCTTATGAACCACCTAAGTTTTTACCATGTGAAAAAATGATGTCATAAACTATTGACCATTTGTCAAATTCCATAACCAAATTCATTCATATGCCCTTCTCACACACATTGACATTTTTTCCTTCTAGTTTCAAATGTCCATTTGTTCTGAGACATTTTCAGAAAGCTTGACTTTTGTTTTGGAACTTTATTTTGCCATGAGGTCAGCTCCTCCACAGCTGAAATTCGATATGTAACCAAAGACCTTGGCCCCTATCCAATCTGGAATCTGAAACCCATTTAATCTGCCAAGTGGATGTGGTATATAAATACATATTATTGCTATACGAGGAGTCCAATGTGGGCCATGCAAGAAACCAAAACAATTCTATCTTAATTCTTGGGCTTGGAGGATTTCTGAGCCAACCTGAATTGCCCAAGAGCTCTGGCTGGTCCTGGGCTCCTTGCTTGATCATCGTATCTAAGATGATGATCTGGACCTGGACTATGTACGGACACCAACATATATCTATGCATTTACATTTAAATATACATTGGGTAATTTACCATGCCACCCCCTGAAGAATGCCAATATTAGAGAGACACCCTCTCTCTTACACCAAATTGGACTTGGACCCATTGTCATCAATCTATGTTAAGTGATATTGTGAAATGACAAATTTTACCCTTATGAGTAAAACAACCTTATTATACTATTCCAAAAACACCCTTTAATCACCCTGATCACTTATCACTTTCTCTCCCTCGTTCCTTTTCTGTACCTCAACCTATGAGTCCGTGGAGATCCAGACTACCGGAGCAGTTGTTGCCGACAAGTTGTGTTCATTCTATCGACGGCAAGTGGTGCTACCTCCAATGGTGCCCGTGCAAGTCTCCATCGCTGGTATTTGGATCAAAACAAATGATTTCACTGGACTCAGTTTCATCTTCTTCCTCCTCCCATTCCTATTCACATCCATGCCTATTTCTGAAACTTTACCTCTCTGTGACCTCTCTGATTCACAGGTCCAATTAAACCCTCTGCCCCACTGGTTTCCTTCCTCAAATGTTTACAATCAGCCGCTCTTGATTCTTTCGGTAATTCCAACTTCGATCCTAAGCGGGCCTCGATAGAAACCATTCCCAAAAGGGTTGGTAGCAATTGCAACCAAAATGAGTAATTCTCGTCAAGGATTTGATTACCCGTTTGGAGAGAAAGGTGCAAGTCTTCATCACCGGTATTTGGATCAATGAAGTCAGATCTGTCAGTGGCGTGCTAAACTCTGGTGGCAAACATGGACGCAGAGGTGGCAGCAGTGGAGAAGGAGGAGGTGAGGGAGAAGGTTTGGCACCTTCGCCGGAAGGGGTTGTAGTCACCGATTGATCAGATGTAAGGGATCTTCTTCTCCAACTCAGTGATTCACGCGATCGCCCATATTAGGGAACTTGAGAAGTAGAGAAGGGGAACAGTGTCAGCGTGGTGGAGGAGTGGTGTCAGCGGCGGCGATCTGGAAAACTCAATGGTCGAACCTCCGATGTAGAATCAAGAACCAAGGTCTAGAGATCGATATGATTTCACCACTGGTAAGTCCATTGAAGAGCTCGTGCAAGTCTGCATCACCGGTATTTGGATCAATGAGGCCGGATCTGTAGGTGGCGTGCCAAGCTCTGGTGGCGGACATGGAGGCAGAGGTGATGGCGGTGGTGGAGAAGGAGGAGATGAGGGAGAAGGTTTGGCGTCTTCATTAGAAGGGGTTGTAGCCGCAGATCGATCAGGTAAGGGATCTTCTTCTCCAACTCAGTGACTCACGCGATCGTGAGTTGAGTTTCATTGTTCAATCGATTTTGGGAATACAACCATTAAGGGTAATTTTGGTATTTCTCTATTTTTAAGGGCAAAATAGTATTTAGGAAAAATATGAATTGTTGATGTCAGCATTCTTATATATTCTGTAACGCTGATTGACGGCAAGGGGTTCGAGTCTAATTTGGTGAAAGAGAGGGGATGTCCCTCTAATATTAGCATTCTTCAAGGGGTGGTATTGTAAATTACCCATACATATATAGAGACATAAATTCGTTGGCACTAGCTTCCATTAAGGCTAAGCGACAGGGGAAAGGTAAATAGAATCACCATCACAAAGATGGCTTTTGGCATCTAAAACTGAGTTTTAAAAGCAAGAATCAGCGTCTGAATTGGGTCAAATTCGTATTGGAATTGGCCAGGACCGGGTGGTGCCCTTAAAAAGTTGAACAGAGAGGCCGATTCAAATCAGCTTGAATTGAGATTGGGTTCGGGTGATTCAAATCCGATTCTGTTTTTTAAAACGCTGATCTAAAGTAGGGGTGTCAATCGGTTGGTCCAGCTCGGTTTCGGTCTGGGTTGAGTCGGTTTCGGTGTGAGAAAGCTGAAACCGAAACCGAACAATAAGGAAATTCTGATTTCGGTTTTGATGCAGTTTGGTTTCAGTTTGTCTTTGGTTTCTTAAATCGATTTGTAACCGGGTTGGTTTTGGTCTAGTTTGGATTCGACTTTCCATACAAATGTATACAAAACTATGTAAATTTTGATTTTTTTAATGAATTTTGGAGTGTTTCGGTTTCTTACCGGTTTGGTTTCAGTTTCGGTCTGGGTTTTGAAACGATTTCCGTTTGATTTCGGGTTCATCCGGTTTCCGATACGGTTCGATTTGGTTTTGGGGTTGCAATACTCCAAACCGAACCGAATCAATAAGGCTTCAATTCGATCCGTGTTGTTATCTGTTTGATCCGGCCGGTTTTACCGGTTTTGGTTTAGGAATTGACACCCCTAATCTAAAGTAGTGGATGTCCTCACGCCTTTGGTTATGTCCGTTAGATTGAGGGATCACTAACAGATTATATGAAACAGGCATCCATGTAGTCCAAGCTTATCAAAGTGCCATACGGAAGCTTAACTTTTTGTTTGCCTTCAATTTGCCTCTTTGTCCTTATTCCTTTATCGCCCACAAGCCACAACAGCTCCTCCCAGAAAATACCCACCAATTGTCCATCACTTCATTATTGTGTAGGTTCTTGAAAATGGCTATGCGTGGCCAGTTTTCAAACGACCAAGTGACCAACTCCGTCAAGCAACGAGGACAGGTCCATCCCCTTCATTATAATGTCCACCTTGGAAAGTTGAAGTGGGAATGAGCTGAGAATCCATATGGTTTAGGTTTGAATGTTAAATAGTGGTTTTGGTGACCAAATAATCAGATCTGAGACTATAAAACCCCACCTCCAAGAAGGGTAGGAAGAATAAAGATCTGAATGCAACTCAGATAGCTCGTGATGCAGCCCAGAATCATATTCTGCATCGCAGTCTCTGCAGCCATATTAGCAGTTATCCTCTTGGCTGTGATCTCACCAGTAGCCAACAGGAAGCGACAGAAGAATCAAACAGGGCCTTCAATAGCCCTCTCCTTGTACATCCAACATCCCCAAAAAACACATCCCACCAACTCTACACCGGTAACGCCATCCAGTGCTGAAGCATTCGTATTCCACCACACCATTACTGAAGGGGCTGAGAACAGTTCACCAGTCATCGGCAAAGCTCAGGGGTTCATAATTCCGATAGAGCACTTTGCACATTCCATGTTCAACATCATATATCTCACCTTCAACACACCGCAGTTCAATGGTAGTCTCAGTGTCCAGGCCAAACACATAACACATAAGGCCAGAGAAGAGCTAACAGTGGTCGGTGGAACGGGGTCCTTTGCCTTTGCACGAGGTATCGCCGTCTTTGCCCAGAAGGATCCACAACCATCTGATGTCGACGCCATATACCATGTGAAGCTACTTCTGAAATTTCCCAGTAGAATCTAGATCATGGGCGGATGAAGCATGTTTTTTGTATCAGAATCACCATTTCATTTTTTGACCTTTTAAGAGGGCAGACCTTGGTGCACGGTAAGGTTGCTCCATTATGACCTAGTAGTCATAGGTTTGAGTGGGGAAACAACCTCTCTACAAAGCTGGGGTAAAGCTGCGTACATTATCCCTCTCCCTAAACCCCCAAGCGGTGGGAGCTTTGTGCACGGTACACACCTTTTCTCTTCTGACCTTTTTCATTTATCTTCTGTAGTTTTGCGGGTATTATTCCCTTGGTGTTTCAAAAGATGAGATTGTATTCATTTGGACAAAGCAAAGAGGGTACAGAGTCATTAGATAACACAAGATGAAAGAATAAAGTAACCTTGAACAAATAAGAAACCATGGGAAGTGGTTGAACACGTCTAGAATTCCATACCACCCACGAAGAGGAGTTCTTATCACCAAAAAAAAAAAAAGAATTGTTCTTCTTTTGGTTGGGACATACTCATTCCCCCTCATCATTTCCTCATACAAATATGTTTCCAGGTACATCGAGGTAAGCCATTCAATCCCCAGAAAACTTCCATGGGAGCTGACCAATGGGTCAAGAGACTCAAGACATCCATGCTAAGAGTGACCATAACCAACCTGAGACCTTGGATAATATCACAGTACCTCTTGCAAAGCTGACGGAATATAAATAATAGGTACCTCCATACTGCATATAGAGAAAACTTTATATGGCTTACACAGTTATAGTCAACCGACAATAAGCTTTTTAAGATGGATTCATGGTGAACGTTTTAGCAGAATACATGCAAAGACCATGAGCACTTCATTGGCCCACAGAATTTATAAAACACAGAAGGCATCTAATTTTCCAAATGAGTAAACCTCAATAGAAAATCATTCATATACAATTTTATCCCTTGGCATAGGATCAACAGGGAAAGTTGGCCACACAACCACGACTGCTACACAACAATAAAAAATGAGCCTAAGAACTGCAAATTTCCATCATCCTGATCCTCTCCCTTCTACGTCCACTGAAAAGTTTACAAACTTGATTAGCACTGAACTGGATCAGCTCAACATGAGTATCTCAACACTTGGAACAATAAAAATAGAGGAAATCTTACAATACTAAATACCAATAGGCAAAACTTAGGTCATAACATCTCCATGAGCAATTATGCCAGAAACCCAGCAGTATGTAATTGATGCACATATCTATTCTATTGTATTTGGCATAAGTAATAGCAACAATAACAGTAACACTGGCAAATATTACCTTCAGACCACATTGAAATCAAGCTTGTCATGGCAGACCTTAAAATATAGCTTGGTTTAACTTTGATTCGCTTTGTGTAGACAGGTGATGGGTATACTGGCAATCTCTGTCAAGGGAACCTTGTTTGTCCTAAAGCCTACCCAGCATGCATCATATAGTTGAACACGGACCCAAGGATTGACACAACTAACGTAGTTTTGTTTGTGGTTCATGCTAGAACCCGATTATGTTTATTCCTACCTGTTTCAGTTTCCCGTTTACCAATGGAAGGATTAGGTTTGTCCTTAAACACTAGCGCATAAGCGTCTATCCTTGCAGCAGCCTTCAGGCGACATCGTATGCTTGGTATACTACGGTGATTCCTACATAACCAACTCAATGCGATGTATGTTTGAAGCTGGTGGAGGTGATACATTTGTTGTCTCAATTTAAGGGGCAGGTCCAATTCTTCCACCACAAGGTTTTTCATATTGTTTCAGCATGGGGTCGCCCATATGGATGTTTTTACATGAACTACCTTGTTTGCTTCGTTATTTGACAGTCCCCTCAACTTAGGCGCACCTCCTTAGTGTGCCACTGGGTTGATGGTAAGTCCTCAGCTAGCACTGTTAAACCCATGTAAGCATATCCAACCATTACTGACTGTGAAACATGAAAATGGAATGATTGAATCAAGTTCGGGCCTATTGACTGCTGAACAATAAAATAAAGCTCAACTTAACAAGTTCAGTACCATGACATTGATCATCTGCAAAGGTATATTGTTCATAATGGGGTAGTAATTGAACCCCCCACCCCCCCAAAAAAAAAAAAAAAAAAAAAAAAATCATCTGGCTAGTTAAGTACATCAACGATGTTATAAGAGTCCAAACAGCTGGTAGTCCTTTATTTTATACTGCAACAAATAGGAATTTCATTTAGAATGTAAAATCATATGGCTATATGCTTATCTTCCAACCATAGTTTCTCTCACTGAAGAACTAACTCCACCTGATCTATGAAAGTTAAATTTCTAAAGAACCAAGGAAATTGCCTCCTAGGAGTCGGTCATAACTATTCTTTTCTCAATCTGTTAATCTGTCAACCAGATTTTTATTCAAAAAACCAACTACCCACACACGTGAGCATGGATCAAGAACTCAGTCGAAATCCCCAAGGGTCGAAACGATATGTCCTGTGACTTTAAAAGTCACAGGTTTCGACCATGTTTCGACGAAATTTCCCATGTTGTTTCGGAAAATTTGGACCAAACCAACTGGTTCGACTTAAACCATGTCCTATATAAGTTAATTTGAAAAGAAACTCAAGCCTTCTTTAGCATAATTCGACCCTCTCTTCTTATTTTTTTCTCCTATGAGTGGGAAACTTGGGGAAATATAGAGATTTCCATTTTTTGCCTAACAAAGTTGAATCTAAGAGTGGTTCTTGCTTCATCCACATAAGAAATACACCTTGGACCAAAAAAGTAAGTCCAAACTTACCCAAAAATCTTTTTTTTTTTTTTTTTCTAAAAAAATAAGTCCCAACTTTCCCAAAAATCTTTTTTTTTTTTTTTAATAGAATATACTTATAAATAGAGTAAAATTATGTAAATTTTTTATGATACTTAGGAGGACCCGATCTAGGCACTCACGGTGGCCGAATTTTTTTTTGCATGTAAATGCTTTTTTTTTTCTGTTTTTGAAAATGCATTTACCTATAACATATTTCAGTCAACAAGTCAGTGTAATGATCATCGAACCTTTGGTTCACTTCACAAGGAAGACTTTGTTTTCTTCTTCTTCTTCTTCTCCTACGCATGTATAAAGCAAAGAATTGAAGTATTCGCCACACTCAGGCCTGAAACAGAGATTCAAGCAGTGCCAGGAATAAATCATTTTAATTATTCTTAAAATTGAAATTTGACATAGAACCTCTTTGTCAATTGAAAAGTCAGATTTTCGCAAGGATACCAAAAACCATATGTTTTCGTCTTTAAATTTAATAATAACCCTAGAGTATTCGCTCTTTGCATAAATCAATCAGATATAATATGCCCCAAAGATCTATTCTTCTACTTGGGAGCACCTTCTATAGCGATTAACAAAGTATTTAGAAGTCAAGCGACATATCAAGGGAATCATATGTTTTCGTAATATAAACTAAAAATTATAATAGATGAGAAAAAAAAAATTTCTTTCACTTACCTCGTATCAGAACAGCGAAGTGAGCATCAGAGATCCAGTTTGAGTTCTTCCTTTTCTTCGCAGAGGTAATGGAGAATGTAAGGAGTAACTCGAATCACGATCACCACCACTCCGAAGATCGTCACATGAGTCCTCAGCTGCTTCAGCGCAGTCGCCTTGTCCGGCTTCCGAGGAAACGCGCCCAAAAACATCTTTCCCTTCTCTTTAACAGAAACCGTGCTTAAACCCTAGAGCTTTTTGTATGTGCCAAGTTTATATATAAGGGATGTCAAACGGTCGTTTAAAATTTTACCAAGAAAAAAGAAAAAACGGTTCCATAATCAGTTTTGGTCTTGGAATGACTGAAAGATTGGGTAAAAATACTTAAAAAAAAATCTTTTCCAAGTCAAAAAATAAACAAGAAAAAATAAATTACAAAAAAAATACATAATTGGTATTAAAATCAACAGATAAATAGAGTTGGTACCGAAATCATTATTATAAATCAAATCATTGTTTATCATCATAAGGGGAAGATAACTAGTATTGAAATTAATGAATGACTAGTAATTGAGAGGATAATTAATATTAAAATCACAAAATTAACTCTAATATAAATCCAATCATCGACCTATCAAACTAATTTTGTATAGTGAATAAAGAGATCAATGGAAGATTTGTTATGAATCAATTTCCCTACTCAAATTCTCATAGTCATTGATTTGTAACAAACCTTTTTACAACTAGAAATATTCTCCCTAATATTTAAATCAACAGATAATCAATTCACCAATTCATAACCTAATACTCGATGACTTTTTTTTGTCGGTTCCATTTAGTTTGATTTCAATTCTAGATGTCAGTTGGTTCAATATATTTCAATTTTTAACCAATCTTATCATACCCCAACCAAAACCATTTCAAGAAGGATTGATTCAGTTTGATTTGATTCGTGTTTTTTTTTATCGGTTTTATTGATTCGGTCTAGGTTTTGACACTCCTAATATGAACCAATATATAAAAAAGAAAATTACCTGGTGAACTAGAAAAATAATTTGAAAACGAGTTTGAAAATTTGTCCCTTATTGGGCACGTTACAACAATGAGAGTGAATAATATGTATCATTTTATATGAAATTATTATGGTCAAAATAGGAGAGAGAGAGTAACAGTATCGACTCCACTCTTTATTATAAAGAGGGCTATATATGCACAAGGGTGCAGTGCATGCATCCTTTTTCTAAAATAATCATATGGAATACCTAACTAAAAAGGTGAGAAAAAAAAAAAAAAAAACATGTCAATGCCATTCAAACTTGATTGTACTTGATTTGCTCAGTAAAAATTAAGTTTTATGAAATGGACAAAGAAAATAACTTGGTAAATTGAGCCATTGAGATAGACTACAAGTAAGTAGATATATATTTTTTTAAATACTTGGGGTTTTTATTTTGATCGCTAAGAAATAAATAGAAAAGAAAAAAATTAAATAAAATTTTGTATTGGGGGGGGAGAGATGAATCCAATGGACAGACACAGACAGGATATCTAAACAGTTTTTCAGGAAAATTCTAGATGAATCCAACTGATGAACTCAATGTAATCAAACAATTAATCCTTCAGAATTACGATTCCATAAAAAACTCATTCTATGGAATTATATCCAGAAATCAGTACATGCACCAACAGATTTATGCAACCAAACGCTTCGTAAAGCTTCTCCTCACAATCACATTTTTCTTTTGGAGTTGTTTCTCTAATGCCCTAGATATGAATGCTTTATGTTTTTTTACTGCTCTTTTGCAGTGGCCAAGTGACAAGCGACTCCATTTTAAGAATTGGTTTTCATTCATCATAGAGTGGTTCGGCCCAGCAGTAGCGAGAGCCTTCATGCACTACGTTGCCCTTCTCTTTTTAGTACGATCGCTACTTTTGTTCTGTGGTGGATGGGAGTTTGGGCATATCTTGCCAATGTTCCCCCATTGCTCCTCCCACCATGGCATCTCTCAACCAATCCAGACAATGAAAATACGAAGAAAAACGGGGTCATTCCTGGGTAAGCAAGACATGCCAATCTCACTGCAGGTTGCAGAAGCACAGAGGGCTTCATCTAAGATTGCGTTTCAGGGTTCTAGTTGAAGCTTTGAGCTGTATCCAACTCGATTAACACTTCACAATATTACAACAAGAAGGAAAAGAATTTACAGGCAAAGATATAATAAGCGTATCATACGATAGAGGTTACCAGCGCGATTAACAAAAGTTGATTTTACAACAACGAGGAAAAGGAAAAGAGGGAAATTCTACAAAAACAAAATCCCAATTCAAAGAAAATCTACTCGAGTTGGGCATACCAGATCCCCTGGATCTTCACATCCTTGGGAGTTTTCGCCCCTAAATCGGTATCAGAAGGTTGAATGCTCTCGAAAACTCCAATGACCTCTCCACTCTCAGGCTTGGTCTTGGTGACACTCAGACTAATCGTTCCCGTCGACGATTTAGTATTCTTAATGTTCTCCTTAACCAGTTCCTCCTCATCTCCTCTTCCACCGGCGGGCAACGCAACAGCGCTATCGTAACCAGTCGAACCACCTCTTCCCTTTGGGTCTAAGAAAGATGAACCCCTGTAAGACGGCACCAAGAACTGTCCCCCGAAGTTCTCCGGCTTTCCTGATGCTACGAGCTCCTTGATGGTGAAGAGGAAAGGCACACGTTCCCCTCCTGGGAGTTGAACAGTAACGGCGGCGTAGTCGATGCCGTCTTTCTCCTCGAACTTGACGGTGCCATCAGGGGACACCTCGAAGGGTCCCTCAATCTCGTCCAATGTGTAGGTCAAACGGGTCATGAGCTTCGTATTCTGGAACTCAGGTGGGGCGTTCTTGCTGACACCCTCGGCCTTGACAGTGAACGACGTTGGCTCCAAGCATAATTTCTTCATACTGTACTTGCCTGGCTTGAAGGAGAAGGATTCCGATCCGCCATCGATGGTTGGGCACTGGTTCGCGGTTCCTGTTCCCTTCACTTCCATGTATGTCTTGCTCTGGATTTCGTCGTAGGTTAGTCTTTTGGGCACTCCTTCTGCACCGGCTCCCTGTAACAAAAGAAATTTTGAACCCCATTTCAGAAATTCCCTGTTCATTGACTACTGATCTAGATCCTAAACTTCACTGAACCCAATCTGAGAAAAGGAGGAGAAAAAAGCGTACCGAAACGAGGAGGGCTGAGGTGGCGAGGGCAAAACCAGCAATCTTGGTGGCATCGACGCACTTTTGGGTCAGGTCTTTGAAGTCAGTCTGCAGAGAGCATGTCAGTCTGGCGGTGGAAGGCTCAAAGCCGAAGGCCTTGCAAATGCCCTGTGAGGATCTGAGGTGCAGACCATTTCGAGCTGATGCACCGACCTGGGTCGGCTGCATGAGCGTAGCCGCTGCTTGGAGAGAGGCTGCCATTGTTTCCGAGACCTTGATTGGGTTTGGATTGAATTCCTTCTTCACTCCCCTTTATCTCCTCTTCAGAGTAGAAGGGATTGTGGACGACAGAGAAGGAGGGAAGATATTAACGGGTGGCGTTCGTGCCACACGGATAAGAGATCGGATAAGGGGTTCCCTTATTGGCCGCTTCAAGCCAAAGAATCGGTGTCATTGTATGCCACGTCGATAATCATTTGTACTCGTGGATAAATAAAGGGAAATTTACAAGTGATATTTGTGATTTTATGCATATTTTTTGATCGGGGTTAGGTATGCCGCCGGCTTTCTTAGAGCTGGCGGTTCAACAAATGAGAGGGTTGCGATGGGATTTGGCTCATCTCCTGAGTAGTGATCGCCTTAGTCTTGTCCATAACTATCTCGATGATCATCACATGTCCAGGCGATGATCCAATGGTGCGAACTCCTCTTTCTCCGCATCTTTTTTGGCATCTTGTTCCCCGCACATCATTGAGCACCATTAAATTGTCGTCTGGACGCATGGCGAATGCCCAAGTAGCTATGGGTTAGACTGAGGAGATCACCGTTAAAGAGAAGAGCCGAATCTGTTACGATGGGGCATTGAAAACTTTTCCAAAGAAAGGAAAAAAGAGACTAGGCAAAGATTTGGGAATGCTAGGCATTTCTCTATTCTTTTTTTTTCTAAAGAAAGGGTCGGGCTCACTGCTAGGGCGCCTAGTTTTTGAAAAATGACCTCAATGTCCATTTCATCTCAACCTTTTATTGGTTGAGCCGTTAGCTTCAAGGAAAACTAGCAGTGCCTAACCCTCTCCCCTCTTATCCCATAATTATCTCTTTTTCTTTTTTTTGGTAAAGTTATCCCAAAGTTATCCCATAATTATCTGAGACATGGAATCGGTTTGCCATATACTTTTATCTTGTAATGTTACTAGACATTTATATTTTAGTCCGGCGGACCTCTAGGATTGCAAACTGTACACTTACAGTTAGCCTCTTCTTGAATGGATAAACCAAGGTTACTAGTATGTCTGTTGCTGCAATTGCCTGTTATTTTATTTAGATACTTAGGATTTAAATTACCTTTCTCTTCAAGTTTTTTAATCATTGTTAGTCCTTGTTTTCAACTAATTTTATGTAACATAACGTAAAGGACAAAATGGCCACCTCACTTTTCATGAAAGGTAAAAATCTCACCCCTATTGATGTTTCTAAGAGCTCTTTGAGAACCTTCTTCCCAATTTTCCTTTAAGGATGAAAACTGTTTGGCACATCGATGCTAGAACATACATTTAAGACTTAGGTTACCGTATGCATAACCAAAATTAAGTCATGGACCCAAGCACAATATTAGGGAGGACAGTCATCAAATAATATATTTTTTAACTATTATATTGAGAGGTACAAATATACTTCACAATTGAATGGCTTGAAGCTCCATTTTTTTATCGATGATGAAAAAATTCCAGCTTGAATCATGAAAAGCTCTAAAAAAATCATCAGAAAATGTTTCAATCCTAACTTCATTTATAAAATTTCTACATGCTTTACTGAATCTCCAACAACCAAGTGCTTGAAATCCAGCACATGTTGTTCATACCTCTCAAAGCTATTCCCAAACACCACCATCTTAGTTAAAAACGCTGCCTTCCAATTTGCTTGTAATAGATTGTCATACAAAACAGCCTCACAGGTGGCATAAAGAACATTGTAGGCTTCAATGCTTTTCTCTGTCCTTGCTCATTTACAGATAAAACTTGACAACCCAAAGCTTCCATGACCCTAGCTTCTGTAGTTGAAAGGACTGGATCAAAGATCAATATCTCCAATCCAATTGAACTTTCTCTTGATCAAGATTGCAAGGCCAAGCTGCAATCTTGGGGTTTCATATGATTCAATGCTGCCAATCCCATATATTACCATCTGCATCTTAGATTCAGAACCCAGAGCCTTAGAAAAGTGGCCAATGATTTGAGGAGCTTGGATTTGATTGAGGAAAGTATGGTAGAATTCAGTTTTCTTGATGTCTCTATGCACATGTGAATCTTTTGCGTCAGTTTTGATTCTCTTTTTAGATCAATTTCAAGATCCACTGGTGTCCAAGGTTGTGGTTGTGAGTCTTGTGACTGTTGCTGCTGGTGATGACAAAGGGTTTTAATCTCGGAAAGATGGCTCCGCCTCTGTTTGCCTCGACGAGGTAGAACAACAACCCAGTCTTCACTGGGGCTTTGGGGCCTAAGAATTTTCAAAGTAGCAGCCATTGTTGCTTATGGACTCTCCTTGTTTTGAAGGAACCAGTGGAAGCCAGATATGTTCCCAAGTGCAGACTGTTTTCAAAGTAACCTACAGGCAAGAGAAACTGCATATTTTTATCAAAATCCACAAATCCAGGATATGCAAGGCCGCCCACAAATTTTCTTTTTTTTAAGAAGAACAAAATGGCTATTGTGTTTTTTATTTTTCATGAAACAGTTTGAAATATTTTCACAAATGACTAATATGGAGGGACAATCATTTTAAGTGAACAAGTCTCTTCTTTTCCCCACAATGGATACACATTACACGTGCATTTGGTTACTTTGACTACCTAGCAGGGCGTGGTTGGTGTACTCTGGAGTAAGTCCCAATCCATATTGTTTGGTCCATTTGTTCAAACATACTACAGATGGACTTCTAAAAAGAAATAACTTCAATAAAATAAATCAAGGTTATAGAATTTATTCTACACATAAGCATACTAAACCTATTTCTTGTTATAGAATCTATTTTATGTATTAATCCCCAAACGATTTCTATTTATGGCCCATAATTTATTCTCTGAAATGATTTCTCAGAAATAGGACAGAAACCGAAATAGAAATCATACCAAAGACAGCCTAAGTAGGCAACCAAGTAACATGAATTCTTTCACATGAATAAAATATAGCAATACCACAAACATCAACAAAATAGAGCAATAACACAAGTTCCTAGCTCAGATATACACATGGAATTTTAAAAAATCACACCAATACATTTTTGACATTGAGACCAAGCTCAAGATCATAAACTATCAGGGACTTATTGCTTTAGATATTCTCATTTCATATCCATTACACCCAGAAAATTGATAAATATTTTTTATTTAATAGTAAGCACAGTGGTGGGTGACAGAGGAAATGCTCATACAGTTCATAGAAGGGGTATGATCAACCTGTTGATTGTTGAGAATTTTCACTCGATATCTGAAATATGACTTTCTAGGAGCATTATAAACTGCAGTTCAAATGGTCCCTTATTATCAGCCAATATGGATAAGTTTTCCCAAATAGAAACCGCATAACAGTTATCTTGTATCCCATTGATACAACCATCTACATTCTACCATATTTCACTCTTCATATACATGGCAAGTGTGGATATACACAGTCATCTACCATATGCACTCTCCATATATATGGAAGGTGTGGATCTCTACCATTGTAAAACCATAATATATGGTAACATTGTGTTCTATAGATGGCATGTGCATATTTTGTAATTCTCCTAAGATAGTATCCTCATGTATATAAATAGGACTTATACCAATGAAAGATCTCAAGATATTCATTCACTATTCACTGTTCTAGCATGGTATCAAGAGCCAGGTACGACCACTGTTAGCAAAAACGCGTTTAAAACGCGGTTGGTGCTTTTGTACGTTTAAAACATGTTTTCCCGTATACAATACGGGAAAAAAGGGGAACGGCTAGAAAATCCGTTTAAAACACGTTTTAAACACGTACCCATATTTTAAGGGTAAAACAGGAATTTTTCATATTCATTAGA
>NC_056559.1:10998916-11009188 GCF_013358625.1 Macadamia integrifolia
TTTTTCACTTTTCCTATCTCATATGTGATTAGATTGCCCCAGCCACCCAGCCCAAGTTCCCAACCTCTCGTCCTCCTCCTCTCCTAAGTGAACTGAAGTGCTGAACTGCTAAGCTCAAAGGTCGTCAAACACTCAAATGACAAATCCCGCTGAAGTGCTGAACTGCTGCTCGCCTTCTCTCTTCCAAGAATTGTAGTCGGTCAGTCCAAGGCTCCAAGGTTATTACCGCTTCTCTCCTAATCGAACTGTCTTTCTACTAAAGTTTCAGCCTTTTAAATGTTCGTTCTTGATTTGGTGAAACATTTGCCAAGATAATTATTATTTTTCTTCTTCCTGAGATAGTAGATGATCAGCGTTTTACTTTTGCTTGTTGATATGTTATGTTCTATAACCATTTTGTGGTTTTGCTTCGATTTAATTTGTTATAGATTTTATTCTTCCAAGGAGAACGAGAAGAAAGAAATCAGTTAGGAGGAAACCCTTTTTCGATATCGAGGATTCCTTTCTGTCTTCTATTACCTTTCGTTTCAACCTGTGATATATGCATGAATGTTTGATGTTGTTGTAATTCAGAACATTAGATGCAGGTAATAATCTCTCAAATTACATGAATATACTATCGTTTTTGTGGTTTCCTTTTTTTGAAAACTACACATTTAATAGTTCGTTTCCGTCCGTTTTTCGTTCCCTGTTTTTATGACTGTACCGTTCATCGTTTTTATCTGTTTAAAACCCGTACCGTACATCTTTGTTTTTTTGCCGTTCCTGTTTTTACTAACAATGGGCATGACTGAAGCAAAGGCATATATATTTTTTTAAGGCTCCAACGGGCCAGCGTGAATGATCTCTCTTCTTCTTGCTAGTACTCTTCTCAACTCATGACTCTCTTCACCAACCTACTATGGCCGCTATCATCACCCCTCCCCACCTCCTCAAACTCATGAACACCCTACTCCCCTCAACAATAATGCAACCATACCCACCGCCCCTCTCCTGCCTACTCCTACTCCCACTCTCCTGCCTACTCCTACTCCCACCACCATCACCGCCCCCTCCCACATGCCATCTCATCATTTCCTTTCCATTAAGCTAGAGCCCAACATTTTATTATTTTGGAAGACGCAAATAACACCCTTCCTTAAAGGGTAAAACCTCTTTGGATACCTAAATGGCACCATTCCATGCCCATCCGACCCTGTGGCTGCCATTACTTGGTGTCGCCAGGATAATGCCATCATGAGCCTGCTTATTGTGTCCCTCAGTGAAGAGGTTTTTCCACTTGTTGGGAAGACTACCAGTCGAGAAATATGGGACACTCTCACCACTACATTTGCGTCTCCATCCACAACTAGGGTGTTCTCCCTGCACCTTGCGTTATAAGATTTGGTTCACAAACCAGATGAATCCATCCCTACATTTCTTCACCGAGCAAAGATGAGAGCTGACGAACTTTCTGCTGCAGGAAAACCTCTCCCAATGGAGGACTTTAATATTTATATTTTTCAAGCTCTCAGATCAGAGTATCGAGACCTTATCCCCTTCCTATTATGCCGCACAGAGCAATTGTCCTACATGGACCTTCATGCTCTGCTTCTCAGCTATGAGTTTCTCCATGGAACATCTCTCAATAAGTTAATTGAAGTTTTCTCAATTGTTGACTCCCCTACTGCCCATAGTGTCCAGCCTTAGCCTAGCCAAAGTAACACTTATGACCAACCACGATCCGCCTCTCATTGTGGCTCATTCTGTGGTCACGGAGGAAGAGGGCATGGTCGGAATGGCCATCTCTATTGTGTCATTTGCCAGCATACCAATCATACTGCTGCAACCTGCTATTATCACCAACAGCTGCGCCAACCATCATACCCTTATGCTCCCCATGCCAATCCACCCTTCCCTCTCAACAACTACCCCCCATCCGCCCCATCACACAGCCCCATACCCACCTCCCACCCCTACAACCTACATATGGTTCCCGGACACTGGGGCTACTCACCACGTGACCCCAGATCTGGACTCCCTCTCCTCTCATGATCCATACTCTGGTCCAGACAATCTCCATGTTGGTAATGGTAAGGGTCTCATCATCTCTAATACTAGTAAAGCAGGTCTTTCTTCTCCCTCTCACTCCTTTCAACTCTCTGATGTGTTACATGTACATACAATATCTAAGTCTTTACTTTCTGTCAAAAAATTTTGTACGAATAGTGATGTATTTTTTGAATTCCACCCCTCTTTTTTTGTTGTCAAGGATCGGCCAACCAAAGCTTCTCTTCATAAAGGTCCGAGTAAAGATGGCCTTTACACGTTCTCTACAGCCACAGTTCCTAATCTGTTTGCCAATATTGCTAAGATGATGTCCTATAATGGTTGGCATTATTAACTTGGCCATCCCCATGCTAGAATTCTAAATCTTTGATTCCTGTGGCTGTAGAGAACGTGTAAAAGCCATCTTTACTTGGACCGGTATGAAGAGAAGCTTTGGTTCGCTGATCCTTGGCAACAAAAAAAAGAGGGGTGAAATTCAAAGAATACATCATTATCAGTACAAAATTTTTGGACAGAAAGTAAAGACTTAGTTATTGTAGGTACATGTAACACATTATAGAGTTGAAAGGAGTGAGAGGGAGAAGAGAGAACTACTTTACCAGTATTAGAGATGATGAGACCTTACCATTACCAACATGGAGATTGTCTGGACCAGAGTATGGATCATAGGAGGAGAGGGAGTCCAGATCTGGGGTCACGTGGTGAGTAGCCCCAGTGTCCGGAAACCATGTGTAGGTTGTAGGGGCGCGAATTGGGTATGGGGCTGTGTGATGGGCGGATGGGGGTAGTTGGGAGGGAATAGTGGATTGGCATTGAGAGCATTAGGGTATGATAATTGGTATGGTTGTTGGCAATAATAGCAGGTCATAGCAGTATGATTGGTACACTGGCAAATGACATAATAGAGACGGTCATTCTGACCATGCCCTCTTCCTCTGCAACTACGGAATGAGCCACAATGAGAGGAGGATCATGGTTGGTCATAACTGTTACCTTGGCTAGGCTGAGGCTGGACACTATAGGCAGCAGGGGAGTCAACAATTGATGAAACTTCAGTTAACTTATTGAAAGATATTCCATGGAGAAACTCATGGCTGAGAAGCAGAGCATGAAGGTCTGTGTAGGACAATTGCTCTATGTAACATAACAAGGAGGTGATAAGGTCTCGATACTCTGATCTGAGAGCTCAAAAAATATAGCTATTAAAGTCCTCCATTGGGAGGGATTTTCCTACAGCAGAAAGTTCGGCACCTATCATCTTTGCTCGGTGAAGAAATGTAGAGATGGATTCATTTGGTTTGTGAACCAGATCTTGTAACGCAAGGTGCAAGGAGAGCACCCTAGTTATGGATGGAGAAGCAAATGTAGTGGTGAGAGTGTCCATATTTCTTGGTTGGTAGTCTTCCCAACAACAAGTGGAGAAACCTCTTCACTGAGTGATGCAATAAGCAGGCTCATGAGGGCATTATCCTGACGATGCCAAGTAATGGCAGCCACAGGGTCGGATTGGCATGGAATGGTGCCATTTAGGTATCCAAAGATGTTTTGCCCTTTTAAGGAAGGGTGTTATTTGTGTCTTCCAAATTAAAAAATTTTGGGCTCAAGCTTAATGGAAAGGAAATGATGAGAGCATGTGGGAGGGGGCAATGATGGTGGTGGGCGTAGGAGTAGGCTAGAGAGGGGCGATGGGTATGGTTGCATTATTGTTGAGAGGAGTAGGGTGTTCATGAGTTTGAGGAGGTGGGGGCTGGGGAGGGGTGATGACAACGGCTATAGTAGGTTGGTGAAGAGAGTCACGAGTCGAGAAGAGTACCAACAACAAGAAGAGAGATCGTTCACGTTGGCTCATTGGAGCCTTAAAAAAAATATGTGTCTTTGCTTTAGTCGTGCCTAGCTCTTGATACCATGCTAGAACGGTAAATAGTGAATGAATACCTTGTGATCTTTCATTGATATAAGTCCTATTTATATACATGAGGATACTATCTTAAGAGAATTACAGAATATGCACATGCCATCTATAGAATACAAGGTTATCATATGTTATGATTTTATAATGGTATAAGATCCACACCTGCCATATATATGAAGAGTGTATATGGTAGATGATTGTGCATATCCACACTTACCATATGTATGGAGAGTGAAGACAAGCCTGGTTGTATTTTTTATTACAGCCACCCCACTTACCATGTATTTGAAGAGTGAAATATGGTAGATGGTTGTATCAATGGGATACAAGATAATTGATATGCGATTTCCTATTTGGGAAAACCGATCCATATTGGCTGATAGCACTTATGAAGTTTCTATTGGTCCCATTGTTTTTGGGACTACCAATACATATCTCCCTCTCAAAAAGAAGAAAAGAAAAACTCCGATTCCAATACCCAACTAGGTGTTAGATTAAAGAAATAGAACATATCAATTGAAAAACTAAACCATAAAATACATGAAGACTTAAAATTCCAAGTCAGCCCAGGGTGATAGCTCAGTCGGCAAGGACCAACAGCTCACAATTAAGAGGTCATGAGTTCAACTCTGCTTTGGGCTCTACCTATCCAGGAAAGAAGAAAAAAAAAAAGATTTCCGAGTCATAACCACATTAAACAAATCCATCACCAGACCTCGCACATGCGGGAGCGTGCCTCATCACCAAAGATCAGGTAGTCTTATCAACTAGAAGGATATTACCAAACAACAAAAGAGTCCTAGTGTTTCTAGGACTGGTATCCAACAAATTAGAATTCAAGGATTCAGAACTAGAACTTGAAGGATAATGCAAAATCTCGCAGAATAGAGATCAGATGATTAATTTCATGTTATACAGATTAGGAGCTAGAGAAATATGAGAGATCAAAACTAGCAAAAGATAACTAGAAAAGAGGGGGAATCACAGGGTCCTAGAATAGTGAAGGAGTGAACTGAATAATTATAGAAAATTAATAGAAGGATAGGCAAAGGAATCCACCTAACATCTACTGAGAGTTCATTTGCATCTATTCCATCCCAAAATCAATTCCCTTCTCTAATCACCATAAGCATCAAAAGAAAACTAACAGCTAATGTAAGCTACTATTGTACAGTAAAAGGGAAGGGTTGACTGTTCAGGTTGCAAACACCAAATTCATAAGCCCCAGTCAGGATGCAAATGTTGAAATAACAGCAACAAAAAACAACTAGAAAATTCCACCAACAACCCAAGAACATCCCAGATTTCACAATAAAATCCGATCAACACCACCAATGATGAATCATTTTTCATAAAACCTCAAAACAGAGCTTCGAAAGCCAACATACATACCCAGTGAGAAATCATCTTTACCGATCTAAATCATCAACAGATTTAAAGTGCTGGAACTCATCGAATGTTTTGATACATACCCATAGGCGCTTAAGCCTCACCCATGGTTTTAAGTATCTCCGATACCGATACCGATACGATACTCTCCGATACGTATCTTAAATTTAGCCAACCGATACGATACACATCGATACGATACATTAAATTTTTAAAATCCTTTCGTATCGATATATATCTTATAATACATACCGATATGCATCAATACAGTACCAATACACATCGATACGATACGATATGCCTCGATACGACTATGAAAATTATAAAATTGAAGTAAAATATACGTTTCGGTATGTATTGGTACATATCGGCGAGTATCAGTATGTATCGATCGGTACGTATCGGTATATATTGGCACGTATCGGTGAGTATCGATATATATCGGTACGTATCGGTGAGTATCAATATGTATCGGTGAGTATCGGTGTATCGGTGAGTATCAATATGTATCGGTGAGTATCGGTATATACCGATACAGTGCGCTATGGTCATATAATGGCCAAGATGGGTAATTTTTCAGAACAACACGATTTTTTGAAGGGTTTTTGTTCTAAAGTTGCTGTCAGCCATATTTCTCTTTAACTAAAGTGGAAATCAATGTTGGGAATACGGATTTTACATTTATGGGACAACTACAAACCTTGAATTCTTAGTACGATACCCTCAATTTAGTGTTTATGCATAATACATGTTATCAATAGCTTTTTTTAACAAACTCTTTATGCAAAAGTGTTTAAAAAAATGTTTCATATCCATTTATGTGTGTATCTTTAGCGTATCTTAGTGTATCTTCGATACAATACAATACTCTCCGATACGTATCTTAATTTTGACCGATCGATACAGTGATCGATAACGATATTTTAATCTTGTATATGGCTAATCTAGCCGCCTTAGTATAACCCTCCAAGCTTGACTTTCTTCTTTTGTGGTCTCCACCGTAGTACCATACTAGTTCCATAGATGTCAGGGGCTGAATTGAAAATGAACCTTCTGCGAAGTTGAATCCACTCTTTCCGTTTTTGTAATAAGAACCCCTAAGTAAATTTTACCATTTATGATGTCTTGGTCTTTTTCTTTTTCTTTTTTTTTTTCTTTTTTTTTTTAATTTATTTTAATTATGGCAGAAGATATTTAATCGAAGATCAAGATTAGTTGGGCTCGAGGCATTTATCATGCATAACTGAAGGAGTCAAGAAATAGAATTTGACTAAGCTGTCTTACTATAGACAAGGCTCCCTGGGCTAGGAAATAAGCCACTACATTGGCTTCCCTAAGAAAGAAGTTTCGATATTTTCTTCTTCACCTTATGATGTCTTTCGATAACAACAAATGGTACATGTTTTTTTTGCATCAAGACAAACCAATTGATATTTCTTTTTCTATATGCCAATTTTATTAAAGAGGTATACACAGATGATAGTTTACAAAGAAAAGTGGGTTTAATGTTTTCCTCTTGGATTCATTTGTTTCCATGTAAAAAAGTTAAATAAGAAAATATTTTTTCCTGTAAAATAGATATTTTTAATATTTTTAAATATAAAATAATAAATAAACATTGAAAAAAAAATTACATGGAGGAAGTTATTTATGTAAAATAGGAGAGGATTCTCTGAACAAGCAGAGTACTATCGACTCTCTCACATTTTGATTTTTAATCATTAACTTTTTCACTTTAAAAATATTATATTAATACACATGTGAGTTGACATGGTATATGCCTTAGGGTTAGAGAGCATTTTTCCATATAAAGTACTAATTATAATAAAATATTTTACAACAAATCAAAATGTTGTTTCTAAGTGTTTTTTAAGAATCTGAATCAGACTGGCCAAATGGAAATCGTGATTCTAACTTACTTGGGTCAATAAGTCAATATTGAATTTTTAAAGTTAAGGTATATTTTGGCCGATTATTGATTGATCCAAATCAATTTCCATCAAGACCAATTTGAATCTTGATTCCATTCTTTTAAACCTTGGTGATTCATGTAAGAGAGAATATGAATCAGAAAAAGACTCATTTTCCTCTTAGTTTCACCCTATTCAAACACGTCTAAAAAAAAAATTATTATTATTATAGTTATTTAATGAACCCATCAACCAAATACATTAATATTATATTATTACTCTTAAAGTTTAAAATTTTTAAAAATACAAATGTCATTATTCTATTGGATTGCCAGCTTTCTTAGGGGCCCTGGGGACCTCTAAACTTTACCAAGATTTAAATATATAAATTTTCAGAGGCAGAGGCGCCACTACTTGGATTGGGGAATGGCAGACAAAAACTGAACTCAGATAAGATAAGCTGATGTGGGAATTGAGGACTTGTATTTTATATCTCTTTATCTTTATGATATGGGAAGCTTAGGTAATGCTCATATACTTTTATTTATTTATTTTTTTTTTTTTGTGAAAATATTCTTTAAGTATGAGTGGCCTTCTAAATGTAATAATATAGTCTCTTTTTTTTTTGGGTAAAAATAATATAATCCATTTTTACCCATAAATTTTGTTTTGTTATCTACCTAAAAACATAGAATATAGGTATGATCACTAAAGTATGTGTTTTTTTTTTTAAGCTAATTAGTTCTTATTTAATTGAAGTATAGTAAGGTTGTATATGATAATTTTTTTTATTCCAAATTAGTATTTCCGAGTCAGAAATACTTGTTGGCATTTCTATTCATTTAGAACACTTCTGTTGAAAAAAATGTTGTATGGTAAAACTGGGGACAAAAAATATTATGTCACTAAAAAATGAACATAAATACATATAAAAAACCCATTATAAATACATTCTGTAGTATCATGATTGTTACATAATAAATTTTGTAAGACTTTGTGGGTGTTTAGATGTAATGTGACTCGTAATAATTACCTACCACTTTGAGAAAGAAAGTTGAAGGGTATGCAGAGATTTTAGATGTTTAAAAATTCCAAGTGTAGGATTAGGTATTAAACAGTTTGATTTCAGTGTAAGCGTTTTCACAACTTCGAATCTTAAAATATTCTCTGTCCCAAGTGGGTTAATGGTTTATGCTGTCAAATAATTTCTTGGAATTTTTCAAAATTTTTACCAGAGGGTATTATCATTATGTTTATAGAATTGAGATTAATTTCATGCGATATGAATTAAAATTGAAGGTGACTGATCCTATATCTAATTGGATCCAAGGTTTCAAACCTTGATCAATAAATTCACCTTGATCACTATGAATTTATTGGAATCATATCCTCACCTATGTGGTTTGCAATCACATGTGAAGTTCTCATGTTCTCATATCAAGACAAAAGCCTTCAAAACATGAAGGTGATCTCGGATTAAGGACTCTGAAACTCAAAACAAATCTCCTTTGTTGAAGCTTGGATGGAGCCTTATTTTTGAGAATAATGCATTCTGAACACAGATTTTAACGGATAAATACTTTCCTAACAGATCTGTTTTTTATCCTCTCACTTTGAAGAAAAGTGATTCTCCTACTTGGAATAGTATTGTAAGTATCTTTCCTATCCTCAAGAAAAAGGTATATGTGAAAATCGGGAAGGAAAACAAAACTAGATTCTGGACTGACTCATGGATCCCTTCCATTCCCAACTTTAGCATTCCTAATTTTGATATTGCTAACCATTTGAACTCATCCTCCATGTGGGTTAGTGATGTCGTTTTAGGTAATTAATGGAATGCTAGTTTACTTTCATCTATGATTCCTATACCCCTCACCACTAAAATTTTGTGAACTCCCATTTCCTCTGACAATGATAGATGGTGGTGTCATCTCTAAAAAAAAGGGACTTTAACCACCAAAATGGCATCCAAATTTTTAGCATATGGCAGTTATACTAATTCAGTTGGACCATCTAACAGGTGTATGTGCTCGTCTCTTTACTTACACTGGTGGCACTTCTTCTGGAGACTCATTGTCCACTCAAAATTTAAGATTTTTTTCTGGAGAGTTGCTCTTGGTGGAATCCCAACCAAAGACATCCTGGGAAAATGGATGGACGTTGATCCAACTTTTGGACTTTGCCAATCTCATCATGAATCTCTTTGGCACACCTTCCTTTCGTGTGAATTTTCCAAGAGAATATGGGCAGTTGGCCCATTTGGTTTCAGAACAGAAAACTTACGTGCTTTATCTTTTAAGTCTCTTATACTTTCTTTTTTTAATTCTAATATTATACCTGCAAATGATTTGAATAACTTCCTTACTATTTTTATTATAACCTGCTATTTCCTATGGGCACATAAAAATAAAATCGTTTTTGCTCATGAAAAACCTAACCCCTTTTCTATCATCAACCCCATCAAGCAATGGATTGACAATTACTGTCAAACTATTAGAAACCAGGTGATTTCTCCCCAACCAACAATTCTTGATATAATATGTTTTCCTACCCTACCCACACCCGTACATGTATGTTCAGCTACCACTCATACTAATAAAACCATCTCTGCCTGGGCTACTTGCATTAACAATGGAAAATGTGTCTCATTATATGTTGATTACATGATGATAAGTGAAACCTTTGAAGCCAGTGCTAGAGGATTTCTAATGGGCTGAAACGAGTATGCAATGATGGGTGGAATATAGGGGATGTATGGGGCGATTCAGAGGAATTAAGTCACACACTACTTGAAAGCACTACGACAACATGGCCTTGGAGCATAATCCCTCTTTTTCTCGATGTTGATTATTTTGTATCTATGCCAGCCTACATGCTCAGGCCTACAAATGAAGTAGTTATACTCATGAAACTTGTTGCTACTAATATCATTACCAAACTATCACACATAGACAACACTAATCTGGACGTTGATGTACTTAGCCATATATAGTTATTGAATTTTCTTTCTTC
>NC_056559.1:11009208-11098862 GCF_013358625.1 Macadamia integrifolia
CCTCAATTTAGTGTTTATGCATAATACATGTTATCAATAGCTTTTTTTTAACAAACTCTTTATGCAAAAGTGTTTAAAAAAATGTTTCATATCCATTTATGTGTGTATCTTTAGCGTATCTTAGTGTATCTCCGATACGATACGATACTCTCCGATACGTATCTTAATTTTGACCGATCGATACGGCGACTGACACCGATACTTTAATCCTTGGCCTCACCCAATAGGATATGAATCACACCTCTCATCGTAGATCTAGCCAATGGGTTGGGGTGGGAGCATGCCAACCCTACCAAGAGTGCTCTCGTCATCTCTCCCTCATCAAACTCACCATAGAGTCTGGTCACCCAGCAGCCTCCCTTCTCTGTGCAAACTCCAAACCCATTCGAAAACTACTGCTCATCCCAACCTTACGTACCCTAGTGTTCTCTTTCTCAATGGGTCTTCTCCCACTGTCCAACCAAGTACTACAGCTCCAAAGCTGAACACAGAGCATACCATTTTCTAAATCATTGCATCAGACTATCAGAGTATTAAAAAAAAGGAACAATTTTCCCAATCGATCAGCTATCTCAAAGTTCAGAGATTTCATATCATTACGATAATTCAGCAAAAACAAGAACTCAGAGCATAGAAAGAGAAAGGAAAAGAGATATCTCATGCCATATATCATAGATAGAGAAAGAGGGGGAGAGCGCGAGAGAGACGCAGACCTCACAACCATCAAGCCTAAACCAGCGGATAACGTTTTCCCTGAACTCTGAATCCACACAGCGGAGAGTGGATAATGCTTTACTTGAACCCTGAAAACGAAATGGAAGAATCGATTAATATGCGAAAACCTTTTCAAACCCTGTTGTGGGAATTACAATTTGGGCTATCCCTCCGCTAGAGTTTCTCAAAATTACATGTGGATCCAGGTTTGAACGAACCGAGCCCTGCCCCTAACTTTGACGGTGTTAATATACTATTAGTTGTAAAGCTCAAAAGACTATATTACCCTTAAGTGGAAAAAAGCTTAGTAAAAATGAGGAGATTCTTTGGCACCAAAAAGCGAGAGTTGAATGGTTGCAAACAGAGCCTGAGGTATTTAATTTGCTTCTCAACCATTTCAGTGAGGTGGTTACTTCTCAAGGGGTTAACATGGAGGATATGAATCATGCTCTACCATCAGTGCAATCTGTTGTCCCCAATGATTTGAACGAGGCTCTTTATGTGATGTCATCACTTTAAGATATCTTAGCAGCTCTTATGGACATGGGTCCCCTCAAATCCTTGGGCCCAGATGGATTCCCACCTGTGTTCTTTCAAAAATTTTGGGATATCACTAAGGAGGACCTGCATAAGTTTATCTCAAATTTTTTCAGTACCGGCATCTTACCAGGGGAGCTCAATAAGACCTTGATTGTCTTTATCCCAAAGAATTAGAACCCGGAGCTTCCTGAGCATTATCGTTCTATCAGTTTATGCGGTGTGGCAGTAAAGGTAGTCTCCAAAATTTTGGTTAACAGACTCAAAAGTGGCTTACAAGGTATCATCTCTTCTCATTAATCGGCTTTTGTCCCATACCGTCTTATTTCTGATAATATTTTTATTGCACATGAAATCTTTCACCACATCAAACATCAGAAAAAAGGGAAGAAAATTTTTTGGGTCTTAAGCTAGATATGAAGAAGGCGTATGATAGGCTAGAATAGTCTTTTATTAAAAGTGCCTTTCTAAAGCTAGGGTTTTATAACCAGTGGGTGAACCTTGTGATAGAATGTATTACTTCTGTCTCATACTCTTTGCTTGTTAACGGGGCGGAAAGGGGTTCATTTTCTCCTTCACGAGGAATTCGTCAAGGTGACCCTCTTTTCCCCTTTATTTTGATTTTATATTCTTAAATACTCAGCTTGATCATTGAGGTGGCGGAACAAAATAATTCCATTAAAGGCATCAGGGTTTGGAATCGAGCACCTTCTATTTCTCATCTTCTATTTGTCGATGACTATTTGCTCTTCTCTGAAGTGAAGCCTCAAGAGGTTAATCATTTGCGATCATGTCTTGAGTCCTACTGCAAAGCAAGCGAACAAGAGATCAACCTTCAGAAATCTTGTCTCACTTTTAGCCTTAACACACCTTCCCGATTTCAAAGATGGTCCTCTCGTATCCTCAAGGTCCCATATGGGAGTGGGCCCTCCAAATATTTGGCTTGCCTTCTGAGATTAAAGTATCTAAAGCTGATATATTTAAAGAGATCAAAAACTTGTAAGCGAGTTCAAGGCTGGAAGCAAAAGGCTTCTTTCGCCAGTGGAAAGGGAGGTTCTTATTAAATCAGTGGCATCGACGATATCTAGTTATTCGGTATCCCACTTCCTTCTACTTGCTTCCCACCATAATTCCACTCGGAAAGCTATTTCGAATTTCTATTGGGGGCAGTGTAGTGAGGAGAGGAAAAATCATTGGGTCTCTTGGACTCGTTTGGGTCATTCTAAAGAACGAGGAGGTATAGGTTTTCATGATCCTATCCTTCATAATCATGCTCTATTATCTAAGACTGCTTGGAGATTATAGGATAATAAAGATTCCTTCTGGGCAAAGTTTATGAAAGCCATTTACTTCCCATAAAAGGATATTTGGAGGCTCCCATTGGTAACAAACCCTCATGGGGTTGGAGAAGTATCATTGCAGGAAGAAACGTCCTCAATGAAGGTCTGTTATGGCAAGTTGGTAATGGAAACGACATCAATATTTGAGACACCAATTGGGTTCCCTCCCTTCCAAATTTTAGATTACAAGGTTTAAGACCTTCTCAATGTGATGTGGTGAAAGTGACTAATCTTATTTCTCAAGAGGATAGAATTTGGAATATGGAAGTGCTTAATTGATGGTTTATATCTTCAGACATAGAAGCTATTCAAAAAATCAAGTTAAGCCTCACTAAAAAAGATGATCAAATGATTTGGGGAGGAGCACGCAATGACCAGTTCTCAGTTAAAACTGCTTACCACCTATTGACCAATCAAAGGGATCATCATATGATTGTGCAACCTTCGTCATCACGAAGACAAGATTGGAAGGTCATTCCAACATTAGTGTGGAAGCGAATTTGGGGCTGTAAAACCTTACTCAAGATTAAATCATTCTTATGGAAAACTTGTGCTAAAGGTGTTGCTTCCGGTGAAAATCTCCTCAAGCATAGGTTGCCGATCAATTCTAGATGCAAAAGATGTGGAAGTGATAGGGAGTCAACTGATCATATCCTTCTGGAATGCCCTTTTGCTAGGGCCACTTGGTTCGGCAGTGGTCTTTCGTTTATTGTTCCAAACAATAACTTGCCAAAACTATCCGCTCTTCTTCAGTCTTGGGATCATCTCAATTTTCCTAACAAGAAAAAAAAAAGGCAGAAGCATTGGGTCTTGTCTCCTTCATATGCTGGCACTTGTGGTTAGCTCGAAACGACTTGGTGTTCAACCTCAAGGAATGGACTCCGGTGGAAGTCTTCTCCAAAGCCCAAAGAGCTTGGCAAGAATTTGTTTCTATGAACAAAGGCAATACTATGCAACAAGATTCCACCCTCTCCTCCTCAACAGCAAACGGAAAATGGAATCCCCCCCCCCAGCTGGCTTTATTAAGTTGAACTGTGATGCAACTCTACCACTAGAAACTACCTTTGGTGGATTGGGTGTGTTGTGTTGTGACCATGATGATTTTCCTTTGCGAGCTATATCTCAACCTATTACTTTTTCAGATGCTTTGACTGGGGAAGCGTTGGCGGTATTGTTAGGCCTCCAATCAATTGCTGAATCATGCTCCCACCACCAAGTTATTGTGGAGTCGGATAACTCAAATCTTGCTTCACTCCTTTGCAACCCACAAGAATCCCCTCCATTTACTATTACTGGTATTTTGGAGGATATCAAATCAGTGGCATCCTGTCTTACCAGTTGCTCTTTTGTTTTGTATTCCTAGGGAAACGAATTTTGTTGTATATTCCATAGCCAGGAAGGCATTGTCTATGACAAATAAGAAAAATTGTTCTGTTTCCACTTCTTGGCTCCTTGAATATTGTAATCGGATGCCTTGAGATCTACTTGTCCCCACTATCAATGATATTGCTCTTTACCAAAAAAAAAAAACAAGTTACCCATATATTCCTCCCTAATAGCAATGGATTCCTAAATAAAATTGAAAACCAAATTGTTAGTCGTTTATTGAAATATCTATTTTTTTTCTAATTGTATAGAAAGAAAATTGTTCTCATAATAGAACAAAACAAAAAGATTTAAGGTCCATAAAACTAAGAGATAGAAGAAAGGCAAAGGATCTAAATGCATTGCTAAATGGTATATTACGTGATTTTTTTTTTTTTTTTTGGTGGTTCCAGGGATATGATTATGTTGGGAGTTTGCTCATACTAAAATATGGTTAGCTGAATAGTGTCACAAATCCACTATTTTAACAATTTTCAGAATGCAATTGCTTCCCAGCCTTTGGATGATTCAGGAATTCATTCTTCTTTTCCATCACATTGAATCAATCCTTTTTTTCGGTAACACATTGAATCAATCTTGGGAGAGCACCATCGCACTTCTTCAAGATTAATTGTGGTGTGGGTTAAATACATAGAATCAATACAGGTGGTTTAGGTTTCATTGTTCCAATCAATTTTACTTGAATCTCTATATCTGAAGATTTTGACAATTTATTAGTAGGTAACCAAATATAATTTTTTTTTTTTTTTAAAATATATTAACCCATAGCATCTCCGTTAAACTTCGCCAACCCCAACTAGGAGCATTACTCAATGCAGCATGTAGGGAATCAACATTTGAATAATAGATTGCCTTAAGAAATTGAGCCAATAAAGAATCAATATCGTTCCATAATTTCGTCATATGTTAATCTTTTGGGCAACAACTGAATTTAATTTAGGTTTATGTGAGTAGATAAATTACGTCAAAGGTATATAGTACAAGTACATTTTTTTTTTAAATAATACAAATTATGAACAAAGATAAGGGAAGGAAAAAAAAAAAAAGATTTACCTTTTGTAAGTAGTAAATAATTTAACTTAATAAAATAACGGTTCTATTTTTGGTCCTCACAAACAATTCAATTTATTCAAATTAAATTGGGACAAACAAAAAGGCAGACATAAGAGTCAGTAAAATAAGCTTCAGAGTTATGATTTAGTTTACAATATTAAACAAAAAACAAGATTGAAGAAAATAAATGAGGAGGGACAAACATCTAATAAAATGGATTGAATATGAATCCAATGTGTAATTGGATTCGAATATTTTTTGATTGAATATAGATACCTTGAAACGATTATGGAAGCGAATAAGATTCGAACTTTCGTTTATTCGTTTGCATTCGTTTGCATGCATGATTTGTGTGATCCAGAATTTCATCCCCTAATGGATTTTCACAATAATGTTTTTAAAATTTTGCGAGAGAGAGAGAGAGAGAGAGAGAGAGAGAGAGAGAGGGTGGGGTCGTTCATGGTGGACCTTATGCATGAAATTAAGGCTGATAGACCTCTGGATTTAATATGAGGTTTCACAGAAAGAATTCCTCATCTATCCAATAGTTTAACTAACCAAATGATTCTTCCAAGTGCCATAAATATGGGTGAGACAATTGAAAAACCAGGCTCTTCATTGATGAATTTCCAGCAACCTTCTTCCCACTAATTTTTATTTAGATTTACAGATAAACTTAGTAGGAAACCTTTATTTTGGGTAGGGGTGTCAAAACCTAGCCCAAACCGATAAAATCGATCAAAACTGATCGATAAAACTTGAACTAAATCAAACCGATATTTATTGGATTGGTTTTGGATTGAGATATGTCAACCGGTCCAAATTTCAACCGGTCCAAACTAAACGGATCAATAACCAAACCAAAACCAAACACAATGAAACCGATAAAAAAATAAATGATTGAGAGGTTAAAAATTGGTGAACTGACCATCCATTTTTTACAATATGAGTGAGGAAATTTTTTTATTGTAAGGGAAATTGTTACAAATCATTGAATATTAGGTTCTGAATAGAGAAATTGATTTGTAAATTGTAATAATGCTTCCATTGATTTCTTTGTTTACTATAGAAAACTAGTTGGATAGTTAAATGAATAATTGGATAATGGGTTCATTTTGTGATTTCAATAATAGTTATCTTCATAGTAATTTGTTATCCATTGGTTTCAATATTAATTATCTTTCTCGTACAATGATAAATCATGATTTAATCATAAATTTAAAGTGTTTTTTTCTGTCAAATCTTGTCGCTATAAGTTATGAATGTAAGATTCATTATGGTTCAAGCCCAATAATAAGCCGATTTAAACCGGTATTAATCTGATATTAAAAAATCAAAATAAATCAAAACCAAATCAGACCAAAATCGAAACCAACCAAAAACCAAAGTTCCTTAATGGATTAATTTTGGTCTCCCTCATTCCTAAACTGAAACCGATCCAACCCAACCAAAACCAAATCAAACATTCCAATTGACACCCTTAATTTTGGGGTTGTGGACTTGTGGGGAGGGGAAGAGAAAACCTTTCCTTTGTAACCCAAAATATATATCCCTTTTGTGAATCAATCTGAAAAAGGTCCCTCTCTCTTGGAGGTAACCACAACACCCAATCTCACATCATCCATGGACGATGTGAAAATGCGATGGGGGTGGTTCCTAGTAGGGTGGGGGGGAAGGGATCAATACTCCGGGTATCTCATTTTCTTAGGGGTGTCAATCCTAAGTCCGCATTGATAAACCCGATTGAGTCTGACTCACTTAAGGTCTGACCTGAACTGACCCATTTAATAAACGTGTCAGGCTTATGATGCAGGCTACTGGCCCATTGGGCGCTTGACTGGCCCTACTTGTTTAAGAAGCTCGCTTGAACCGAGCCATTTAACCCGATCGACCCGACCCATTTAAAACTGCCTAATTATCTATTTTACCACTACTAATACAAAATAATAGTAAATATTTTGTAATAAAAAATCAATGATAGATGATGTTGAACACGGTATTACACTCAACTTTGTAATAAAATAAAATAAGGTCTTTTGAGATGTTTTAATAGGGAGTGAATGAAAGGCAAACAATTCTTGTGGAGAACAATCACTTTGGTACTTGTCATGATCTCTCTTATTTTTTATTTATTTATTTATTTTTTGTAAGAAACAAACATGATCTCATATATGATTAACTCTGAAGAGTTTTTGGATGACCTTTACCATGTTCAAATGGAAGATTTATGGACATTTAATCAACTTTAAAAAGGATTTTAGGAGAGCCCGTTTAGGTCCGTAGCCTGTTTAAAGCTCGACACCGACCGACCCAATTACAAACCGTACCATGCCCTCCAAACCTAGGCCCGTTTACATGCAAGTTTCACACCGTCAGGCCTAGTTAGGCCCAATTGAGACTTGCCCGACCCGACTCGACCCGACTCGACCGACTCATTGACACCCCTACATTTTCCTATGTGAGATACAAATATTTAAAAAATGATCGAAAATTTTGAAGCAATTGAAAATATAAATTAACGTGTTTGGGTGAAGGAAAAGTGGAAACTTGATAATCAAAAGAAATTAACAAATTTAATTTCTGATACCCATTTGAAGGTTTCCATTTGACAACTTTCGTGGGAAGTGGGAAAAGGGAACACACTCGGCCGATATTCTCCACATGTACCGTGTGTCTAGCCGTTGGCCGGGTCTCGTGGTCGCAGCGCATTTCATTTCAGGAGTCGGGACTCGGCACGCTGCACGCTGCACGCTGCACGCCTGACTGAAACTTTTTTCCATTCAACCCCCGGAAACCGTTATATCTGAATCTTGCCCTTTCCTCTCCGGGCTCGAATTGCATAGTGACAATGGCGAAATCGAGCGCAGACGACGATGAGCTCAGGCGAGCTTGCGAAACTGCTATAAACGATGGTGGAGGTTCCAAACAGCAGGTCGTCTTGTCGATCCGCGTTGCTAAGAGTCGTGGGATATGGGGTAAATCTGGAAAATTAGCTCGTCATCACATGGCCAAACCTAGAGTTCTTGCCATCTCTGGTACGCACTCCGTCTTCTTCAATTTGCCTTTTAAATGATCCCTGAATCGATCTGACTTGTTAGTTACCTGTTGTTTTCTCTCTAAGTGGCGAGATTTTGTTTTAATTCATATTCGTGATTCAAGCTGCTTTTAATACTACCGTACGAGTTACAGCTCATAATGTTAGTTGCATTGGGCCAATACTTTTTTTTTCCTTTATATGAATTTCTGCTAACTTCGAAAAATGTAGGAAATGTGAATGAGAACACGTAGGGAACTTCGTTTAAAGCTATAACTGAAAGTTGGGTTTGGTTATTCGCTAAACATAATACATACATTGACATTGACAATGCATCGTGTTTTACTTGGATGGTAGTAAGAATCATGCACATCATTTAACTGATAAATAATCATCATAGAACAGAGTTTATGCCAAATTCAGGTTCAGGGTGCTGTGAACGTTGATGGGAAAAAGAAAATGGTTCATGTGAATGATCCTTCCAAGCCCAAGTAACATTTGTGCAAAGATCTTATGGTTTTTATTTATAGATTTTCAATGGGAATGATATAACTTCAGCTAACAATTGAAGTGTATTTCCATATTTCCAAATTGAAGAGGATGCAGAAATTCTTGGAGAATTGGTGAGAAGAGAAAGTTGTAGTGAATAGTCTTGTTTGAGTTTCAGCCCTTTCGTGCTGTTACGAATGGAAATTTACAGCTTTAGATTTCGAAGTTTTCTGAAGCATTCCTAAAGTCGTTTCTGGGTTTGCACAGTAATGCTGTGCTTGATAACTGTTAACTTCTTGTTGGGACATTAGTTTAAAATGAAACTGATACTGTACAAACATAACTACAGATGAAACTAATGCCATAAGAAGATGGGAGTTTTGCTGAGGAATCAATGCTGAAGATGTCAAAACTATAACATGTGGGTTCTCCAGTCGGTCTTTTTCAATGTGTCAAGTCTAATTTCCATCACATTCTACTGGGAATTCACGAGGTGTAGCCTCCCTAGCATTAAGTAACCATCATATGCTCCTGAAGTTTCTGGTTGCAACTACTGTCTACTACCATCTAGAGGCAGGAAGGAAGGCCTCCTGTGTCCTGAATTATAGTTTTATTCTTTCTTTCTTCAAAGAACATGCGCTGATGTATTTTGACTGGATGGTTTTGCTAAATATTATTTGTGCATTATGGACCATAACACCTAGTTATTTATGCAGCCAAATCTAAAGGCCAGAAAACTAAAGCTTTTCTTCGTGTCATGAAATATTCTTCTGGTGGAGTTCTTGAGGTAATTCAATGTTCTTTTTAATAAGTATATTTGAGGCATTTGTTGCTGTGTTTCGTGTGAGATGCTTGGAGATTTTTTCATATTTTCGAAAACTGTACACAAACCTTTTGTAATGATTCCACAGATTTTGATTAAGTTGGAATGTAATCACTAACTACTAACACTTCCATCATTTAGAGAAAGTTTTGCCAGTGGATATGTTGGATATGTTGCATGGGCTGAATTGCTTATTTTTCACATCGGTGTGACTATGAGCCAAACCACTAAAGTCAATTGCATTAATCAGAATTGCAAACCTGAGACATCGATGGACTTAATCACAAGTTCAAATAACTTAAAAAATGAAGCAAGTTCATAAACACCTATAAGTTTTGGTTAAGTCGGTATAGTAACAGCAATCACAGAGGAAGAAAGAATGTACACAGTACACCATATAAAGCCCTATAGAAGAGCTTGCAAACCTAATTGTACATAAAAAAGGATATCTAATATCTCCAAACAGAAGATGTGAAATAGTGCTTGTAATACATTGCATACAGTGCCCCTAGCTGGACTATATCTACTGCCCTCATTGCCACTTTGTATGCTGGTCCAGGACAATCCTTAAAATCCCTAATGGTCCTCCTATTCCCGCAGATTTCAAGTAATATCTCTAAGAGCTGATTTCATATCTTCCCACTTTGAATGTTCGTCCGGGACAACCTTCAAAATCCCTGATGTTCCTCCCTTACCCGAAGATTTCAAGTAATTTCTCCAAGAGCTGATTTCATATCTTCATCCGTTTTGGTTTAAACTTTACCCCTCCGAATATTCTAACAAAGATCATGAGGGTGTGTCCATAAATACTTAAATGTACATAAAAAGGAAAAATGGGCACCTGTTCTGCTCCGTTGGGAAGACAAGTCTCCTGCTTTACCAACCACGATAAATCTCGAGTTACTACTTTAAAGAAGTTTTGTCTTCCCACTAGGAGCGATGTACCTTAATCAACCCGCGCCCCCCCCCCCCCAAAAAAAAAAAAAAAGTAGTCCCTAAAATGAGGGTTCTATTAAACTTTATGGGAGAAGACCCCATGCCGTCAGTGTGGGGGAAATCTCCCATGCCACACCAATGGCAGCACTGGGAGTGTATCATTTGAATGGGGCCCACATGGCCAGGGATGAGAGAGAAAATAATTAAAAAAACCATTGTGAGGGTGTACAGTACATTGGTTGTGTGGAAATTTTTTCCCTTAAGTTATGGTAATAATCTTTAGGGAAAAAGGAATCTGTCTGGGGATGTAGGGCTGCACCCAGACACAGAAATGACCGTGCTGCCCCCATGAAAGGTGGAAATACCCACCCTGTTGATGCTTCCAGATGCGCTTCCATTGGCCCCTGCGCTGGTGCTGGAGCCATGCTCCTGGACAGAGAACTCTTTCCCTAATCTTTAAAGGTTATACTTGCTTGACATATGGCCTTGAGTCTTGACTGATCTCTTCTCAAAATCCTTTGTTGCATGTGTAGCCTGCAAAATTGTACAAGCTAAAGCATCTTTCCAAAGTGGAGGTTATTGCGAATGACCCCAGTGGCTGTACATTTATGCTGGTATGTCTTTCGGGATTATTCTTCTACCTTCATATTCCTGATTATGGTGAAGTGTGCAGAGATTTTTCCGATGAGCCAAATTATAGGCAACTTTGCCAACACTTATGGTGAGAAGTTCCGTCATCTGATTTTAATGATATTTAGATTTGCTTTTGATTTTGAGTTACATGCAGGGATTTGATAACCTCAGGAGCCAGAGTGTTGCTCCTCCTCAGTGGACCATGCGGAACATTGATGACAGGTTCACACTTTCTTCTTTGATGTTCTTATAAAATTCTGCCCAGTGCATATTGAGATTCTGTAAGTTTTATGTTATTTTATTTTATGGTTGGTAATAAACTGCATTGTAAGAAAGGTTATTGTTTTACTGGTTTTCTGAATGGTGATACAAGGTCTTGATGGACCAGTCATGTTCTCTCGATATTAGGTTGTTTTTACATATTCCATTTTCTTATCTTTGCATGTAGGAATCGTCTTCTGCTTTGCATCTTAAACATGTGTAAAGAGGTTCTGGGCCGTCTTCCCAAAGTTGTTGGTATAGATGTCGTCGAGATGGCTCTTTGGGCTAAGGTGCTGATAATATTGCATTTATTTTTACTTTCTTAATATTTTATTATCTTTCTAGTCTACCATTTCTTGGAATATCTATTGAGTAGGGGGATCTTAGGGCTAAAGGTAAAATGATATGACATTTGTTCTTCCTCCCTCCCTTCACGCTTTCTGTATATGTTCATTATCTTTCTATTCTTGCATTTCATGTGTCATTTGAAGTAGGTGCTGTTAGATTGGGCTTTGGATGATTTGAAATCTTGTCAGGTCCTATTTTATTAGTTGAATTAACATAGATGATGCATTGTATGATTGAAATTTTTTTAATGGAATCAGCATGATATCTAGGTTTTGGTATTGCAAAGTCGGATCTTAAACTTATCAGGGTAATGCAGTTCCTCTGGTAGTACGTGTATTGCAAAGTCGGATCTTAAACCTATCAGGGTTAATGTAGTCCCTCTGGTAGTACGTGTAATGTTCATCTCTTAATAGCATTTATATTACAGATGGTAGCTTGTGTACTAGCACATTAATTCTCTTATTTTTTGTTTCGACCATGAAATTTATAAGTTCCATTGGATGGCTTTCTGTAACTGGGGTTATTTCGATTTTGAACTTTCTTTGCATTATTATTTCTGTTATGGTGTCTTTTGATGCTTACTGTAACTTAATGCAGTAGTAATATGGGCATCTTGTCATCTGATTTTGAACTTTTGTAGAGAGACTATTAATTATTAATTCACACGGATGTTTAATAGGAAAACACGCCAGCTGTCACCAACCAAGCACATCATCCTCAAGATGGGGGACCAGTTGTCCCAGAGGACATGGAGGCTCTTCTTGGCACGTATGTATTCATTTCATTCTCTTCCACTCCCTTTCCCATGTGAGACTCCATTTGATTCTTCATTAACACCCTACGCCGTGCACCCCATTTTTGTTGTTTTCTTGAATGCATACATCTTTCTGTAGACAAGTTGACGGAGATCACAAATAGTAGTGGCTTGTGATTGTTTCTGCTCTTTCCCTCTTTGTTCTGCCTTCTCCCTCTCTACTTGGTGCATGAGGGGAGGAATGAAAGTGATGAGTAGATGTTCTTGTATGAAGCTCTGTTTTTTCGTAATTCGAGAACTTTTTGTTGTCCCAATTTTCCACATTGCTTTCATAATTTCTTGGTGCTCATTTGTGTCATCTGAAATTTCATCCTTCCATTTTTTATTTTTTATTTTTTATTTTATTTTATTTTATTTTTTTAATTTGGTGATTGGTAGAGATCACTTGATTTCTTTGTACACGCTATATCAGTTAAATGCTAATTTTTTTTCGGAGCATTTTTGTTTCTATTTAACCCTGAAGCCATCCGGAGGATGATACGAAAATGCATGATTGGATTACTGGATGAATATTCAAAAGGTGCTTTTCCTAATGCATTTTTTGTTGATTGGAATCAAGGAGTGGTGGTCTGCAAGTGTTGGAGACTTACTAGTGTTTTCCATGGTACACAAATTTGGAATGTGGGGAAAAAAAATCTAAAAGGTAGATATGGAGAAAAGCTAAAAGAAATGAGCTGGTCTATGAAGAAGCTTTGTAAAGAAATAGAGTAACAAAAGGTCATTGATCCTACTTGTCTCAAGCCAAACTCCCAACATGATTGGTTTGGTTGACGGTTTCTCAGTAAGCTTAGGTGGTCCATTTATCTCTGACCTACAGTTTCTAAAGATACTATCCTTATGTGACTCCAGAAACATATGTAAAAGCTAGCATCTATCCTTCTTTGAAGGAGTAAGAGGCCTCAAGGGCATATCTGAACAAGGATGCAATGGCTGTTGGTATGAAGTTTGTAATCTAGCACAGTCAGTAGTTGCTTTTGGTATAAGGGAAGTGGTGGGCTGTGGAGACAAAAGGAATGAGCTGGTTTATGAAGAAGCTATGTAAAGAAGGTACAAACAAACTGACAATCCATAGGCCTTAACAGTTCTATCCATGCTGGTTATCCGGTCAAGAAATAACATCCTATCCTTAATGTAAGATCAAATCACAAGTGATCTGATCCCAGATAACATAAACAAACTCCAACAAAACTCTAAATCAGGTTCAGAATAGATAGTTCTGCTGTAACACAATCCGGGAAAATTAGGGCTTAAAAGGAAAGGATGATAACTCACAAACCAGGGCTCAGGTTAGCCCAATATTCAGGTCGAGTAAAGGTCTTAATAGACCTAATAAAACTTCCAAATAACAGTGCCAATAGTTTCTCAGAATGGGAAGATTTCACCACAACAACAGTGAGGGCACAATTAGGGTTGGTACGGAGATTTTTCACAGTAGCTGATACAGGCCAAGGATGGCCCCCATGTCTTGGTTGAGTGGCCTCCTAGGGGTGCTTGAATAACCCTCCAAAGCTGGTACTAAAAGACCTTCAGGTTGGAGAGATAGGGTAGATCGATTCCAGTCCAGAATTCCTCCTGATTCGACTTTCACAGGGCTTTTCTCAGTTTCAGCAACAGCAGCAACACTTGATGGTTAATAGGATAGCTTCAGTAGGCTTAAGATAGTAGTAAACACCCCCAGAAAATAAAAGAAATAAAGGGAAAACAGAATTCGATTCGGGGGGGTGGGGGAGATGAAGAGGGAAAGAAGAATGGTAGTGGTTCAGGCCTCTCACCCTCTCAGATTTTTAAGCATCTCACCCCTCAATGACTCTCTCAGTCCATGGAATAAATTCTCCAATTTTCATTAACAAATTCTTAGTTAACTGTTACAATCGATGGACCTTTATATAGCTTTGGCCAAGCTGTTGCAAGTATGTAAAGTATTGACTTTGAGTCCCAACTGAAATAGGAAACTAATCTAAGGGGGAAGAACAAATAAGAAGGAAAGTATTACAACTTAGTAACTACTGAGTAGTACTAACTAATACTTCCTATTTCAGACTTGCTTGCTACCTAAAGAAAGAAGTAAAATAGAAACTAAGTCTTCTCCTTTGCTGAAATCGATTCTTGTAGCCCAAACATTCACAAAAGACAAAATCAGCCTTGTTGAAGAAATTGATAGGACAAACTGGGGGCTTCTAGAAGGCTGCAACTACTCCAATTGATGGCTTCCAGCTAGGCTTCATAAAAGACAATTACTGACCCAAGGGGCTGTTGGAACTGGATAAAAAAACTAGCCAAAAAGGCTGCTGGCCCGATGGAACAAAAATTGGACCAGAACTGTGCCTTTGTCTTAGCAGCTTGATCTACATCAATCCTTAAACAGAAATATTTGCTTTCCTTAAGTAATTGTAGGTCCAGATATGCTGTACGACTGTTCCTCTTCCTTCCTCACTTAGCTGCTAGTTGTGCTAATCATGGAATCAATCCTAATCCAAGTGCCATGGTATGTAGGTATGTCATGGGTATTGGTGAAGCAGAGGCATTTTCTGAAAGATTGAAGCGAGAACTTCTTGCTTTGGAAGCGGCAAATGTGCATGCCATTTTGGAAAGTGAACCTTTGATAGAGGAGGTAACATTATATTTTATCAAAGCATGGGTCTTTCATATACAATTTATTTTCTTGCGAAATTCAGCCTTTTTTTTAGTCTTATTGTCCCTTTTTAGCAGCTGGTTCTCCGAATCCAATAGTAAGTGCATTTTTTGAAGAAAAGAAGAAATTTAAATTGTAATTCCATCATTGCATCAACCGTCTCTAATGTTTGAATTGCTTACATGAATCTTATTGGCCATTCCATTCAATCCTGGGCCATTCTTTAAATCAACTTATATGCCTTCCCTTTTCAGTATTTGATCTGACCCTTTGCAAATGGCCAGACTTCCCAATAAAACCAAGTAACCAACTGTCCTTTTTTTTTGCCACCAAATGGGGAGAGTCCTATGATAATGCTGAATAATTGTTTATTAACTCTTGTAACATTTCTCCTTTTTTCCTTTTGTTTGATTTTTCTATATGTGACTATCTTTTTAATGTAGGAGGTCTTCGGTATTCTTTTTTTGGGTCTTTCAGTTTTCAAGCTTGTCAGCAGCAACAAAAATTTGACCTTTTCTTTTCGTTCTTTTCTGATTGTTCTATTATAAGAATAGAACTGATTGTATGAAGGTCACCAGCTCACTGGGAGGTGCTATTAAATTGTCGTGGCTTTGTGAATCATACAGGTATTGCAGGGGCTAGAATCGGCATCCATTTGTGTGGATGATATGGACGAGTGGCTGGGAATTTTCAATGTAAAACTTAGGCACATGAGAGAGGACATTGAATCGGTATGGCCGTGTTGATTCTGTGTAAATATCCTTGGTGAACACTTCTTTATCTGTCATAGAGGTCAGGCTGGCAGCCAGTAAGAAAGAGTTAGTTCTTATGTCATGTTGCTATATTAATAAATGTTTATCACAATACTTCTATATGTTTGCATTCAAATGCATTTTTTGTAATGCTATTCCAGAGTTGAATGCTATAATTTTCTTTATCTGTATGGACATGAAAATGTCTTTGTTCCTTGGTGGAAAAGTTAGAATACAAGGATGGGTAGAGAACAAGGAAATGAGAGATTGGAGAAGAAGAAGAGGAAGGGGAAGAAGAAAAGAGAGGATAGAATGGTAGAATCGTGTGTTGCGAGTAATTCCTCTCTAACACAAATATATTGCTTCACTAATATATTATAAGTAATTACTTAAACCTCCCTAGGGAGGTAAAAAGGGAAAAATATAATATAACATAACTAGTAACATATCTAGTTCCCAAACTACCCTTAGAGCACAATCTCTAATATCTCTGACAGGAAAACCATGTCCCACTTCATAAATTTGTTTGATGGTTGGTGCTTTGCATTCATTTTGATGAGAAAGTCAATCAGTACAGTGGATATGCGACATATGCCAATGGACTTGATTATTTTACAAAGTACTTTTATTAGTTTTTGTAGTTGCCAGTGATGTAAAACAGGCTTAGCCTCCCATTTCCTAATCTTGTGCCTTACCCTGATGAATTTCACATTGTTTGTCATTCCATCCTTCAAAGCTTCCACTCAGGATTGTTCTGCTTGGTCAAGCAGTTGATCTTCCATGTTTTGCATAGGTCTTTTGCTGATTATTGTGCTTCTTAAATTATATTATTGGATTAATCATGGTTGATGGATTTTGCCTTGAAAGCAGGGCTATGTTCTCTAATCTCTGTTTTATTTCTCTTATATGAGTATTGTACTAGTATAACCCCTTTCAATAGAGGTGGAGTATTATTCTACTAGCATCTTTATATCTTTCAATTGCATAAAATTGTTATTTATGGAAAAGAAAAGCATGCGTTTGCTTGCTGTCACTTACCTGTCTAATACTGCCATCTTCTGTTGTCTTATCCAGATAGAAATTCGTAATAATAAGTTGGAGATGCAATCTGTAAGTAATAAAGCACTTATTGCAGAGCTTGATAAACTTCTTGAACGGATGCGTGTTCCTCCTGAGGTATATTGGTACATTACTTGCATTTGTTAATTGCTTCCGTTTCATTCAGCTTTCCTCTTGGGGAAAAGAATAAAAATAAAAATAAAAATCCTTCTAATGCAATCTCTTGAATTCAGTATGCAGCATGTCTACTAGAAGGTTCTTTTGACGAGGCGCGTATGCTTCAAAATATTGAAGCATGTGAATGGCTAACGGGTGCTTTACGTAGTTTGGAAGTACCTAATTTGGATCCTTGTTACGCAAACATGCGAGCTGTATGTTCTCTTTCGTACTTTATTTTTTAAGTTAGTGTTTTCTGAAGCAGTGTACTCGAGAGGTTGTAACTATATTTCGAAAACTCAAATTTCGGTCTCGTTTCGGCCTGACTGAATGATTGAAACTACCAAAATGGCTGAAAATTCACCGAACAATGCATTTTTGCCAGCCAGTTTCAGTTGGCCATTTCGGGGGGCAAATGGCCATATTAAGCTCTGATACTTCGGGGAAACCGTATTTTAGTCCATATAAACCTTTATATTGCAAGAAAAGTCACACAAAATGATAGTTTTGATTTTCGCCCTTGGTAGGCAGTATATGCTGAACCCTATTGTATACCTTGTGTAATATTGCCTATTCTACACATTGTTTTGTACTAGAAGACAGAAAAGGCCAGTAAAGCAAGTAAATTGTGCACCATGAATGAAGAAACATAATTTTGATAAATTATGAAATGGTACAAAGTACATGTAACATAGCATGTAGAGAGCCAAGTCCCAACGATACAATACTGTGTGGTGAACTAGCTATTTGGCTGCTGGATTTTTGTAGTTTTAATGCATGTGTTCATTTGAATGTGCAATCATTGTACTTCACTTCTTCCACCATTTGACAGTTTATACCCTTGTGTTTGGTTTGCTCAATGATGTATTGGTGCTGTCAAACGGAAGTCTGTTTAGTTATTTGTGGGGTCTAATGACTCTTGTCATCAAGGATTTACGTAGCAGTTTCGGAAATCATATCGGAGGGATGATTTTAAGAGATGTATAGGAGAGACATAAGATACTTATATCGCTAAAGATATGCATGAAAATGGTCAAGAAATGCATGGATATGCTTATAATACATAAAAATACTGTTTTGAAGCATAAAACACCTTGTTATGCAATATGCAAATATATATCAGCTTGATGCAAGGATTTGAGTCGTTTTTACCTAATCTAGTGATGCATTAAAATAAATAAAAAGAGATTTGAGCACCCTCACACCCCAACAAAAAAAAAAAAAAAAAAAAAAAAAAGAGATCTGCAACTTTACCATTTTTTTGCCCAAATCTGTTTTCGGTCCATAATTTGAGCACTATAAGTCCCCAAAACATATTGATATGGTGAAGATTAGGGTTGTTTTTTTCTTTTATGGTAAATGATTTCCTCCCTACTCATATCGAAGAGAAAAACAAGTTTCCAATGCGGTTGCTCCCAGTTTTGTGTCTCACTCACAGTTTCTGTTTTGCAGATTTAAAGGAGGCATATCAAGTGTATATTACCTGTATCGGATTGTATGGGTCGTATTGGCCCATATTAGTCATGTATCAGTCAATACACACGTTTTAAAAAAAAATAAGTATCTTATCGGTACCTGCAGATGCTGATGCGATACCTACTGATACTTAAAACCCCACTTGTCATGAATGGTCTAGAATATTTGATTAAGGATTGTCTCTAGCATTGGAAAGGCTCCATGTTGCTGAATATTGATTTTCTCTGGCATTGGGAAGGCTCCATGTTACTGAATATGGTTTTCTGAATGATTTTTGTGAAGTATATATTCTTGTGAAATGTGGGATGTGAAATTCTTTCAGGTTAAAGAGAGGCGTGCTGAACATGAAAAATTAAAAGCTAAATTTGTGCGTAGAGCTTCTGAGTTCTTGAGAAACTACTTTTCCAGTGTGGTAGATTTTATGATAAGTGATAAGAGTTACTTCTCGCAGGTAAATCATCCACAATATATTATTCATAATAATTTTTCGTAGTTCTCAGTGGTGAGATTTGACTTTTGCTGCTCATCTGTTTTGATGGGCACAGCGTGGGCAGTTGAAGAGGCCTGATCATGCTGATCTTCGGTACAAATGCAGGACATATGCACGCCTTCTGCAACATTTGAAGGTTTCATGTCATACAGACTTACTCCTATGGAGTTTCTAATTGCTTTGAAGCTCTCTTTTTCTTATCTTTTTTTTTTTTTTTTGGGTGCTTCTTTGAACTAATGGCAGAGCCTTGATAACAATTGCTTGGGCCGATTACGAAAAGCTTATTGTAGCTCCCTTAATTTGCTTCTTCGTCGAGAGGTTAGGGGAAAACATTCTGCCTTTCCAATAATCTTGAAGCCACTTCCATTTTTATTTGAACAAGCTATGTTCCAATGATTTTCATTCTATAATTTGTTGCACGTTTCTCTGGATGGGAACTTATGATTTGTTATATGCTGCAATGATAAAAACTGTCCGCATCCTTATTTGGCACTTCTAAAATTTTCCTGCTCTTCTTCCTATCACTGGACTGTATCAATCTTGGAGGTATATCCAGCCTACATGTGTTATTTCTTTGTCTCATGACTCTGGTTCTCATTGATTTCACGCCTTTCTGTTTGCCCTTATGATGGGTCCAGTTGCTAGATTGTGCGCTAAACATCATGAACTAATTCACAGTTGTTTTGTACTTGAGAATCTGGTATTGATTTTAGGAATATTGTTGTCTTGGAAAATGCAGTAACATAGAGTATCCTGTGGTTGAAAGTCTTTGATCATTTACAGGCTCGAGATTTTGCCAATGAGCTTCGTGCTAGTACAAAAGCATCAAGAATTCCAACAGTCTGGCTTGAAGCATCTGCAGGTTCCAATCAAACTGTGAACAATGCAGACACTTCTAGTGTTTCTGATGCATATGCTAAGATGCTTACAATTTTTATACCCCTCCTTGTAGATGAGGTTATTTTCCTAATTTTTGCTTGTATTCTGAAAATTCTCTGGTAGTATGTTTGTGTGACCTTGAACTGATACAGCTACTCAAATTTCAGAGTTCGTTCTTTGCACATTTCATGTGCTTTGAAGTTCCGGCACTTGTTCCACCTGGAGGTCCTGCCAATGGGAAAAAAAATGGATCCAATGATGATGTAAATGATGACGATTTGGGCATCATGGACATTGATGACAATGACAGCAAAGTTGGTAATTTTCTTTGTGTGCCTCATGGACCACATTAAAGAGAAGCTTTGCTGTAGTATTTGTATTTTAGTTTAAGTGGGTGGAATTACATGTTAAAAGTTCTAACACATTTCACTTTGTAGGTAAAACTTCGGCCGACCTGGGAACATTAAATGAATGTCTTCATGAGTTGCTTGATGGAATCCAAGTAATGTTTGCTGAAACATACTATTTATCGTGGGCATGGGATCATATTTACTGCAAGAGCTATCCTTTTTTTAGATTTGTAGTTTCTCTATCACAAATTTTTTTTTGGTGAGTACCTAAAAATGTTTGTATTCTAATAAAAAATTGTTCACCAGTGTGTATGGTTTGCATTGATCGAGAAGTTTATGTAGAGCTAGGTCTCAAATAGCCCAACCCCAGATAGGATCACAGGCTCACAGCCACTGTCAAACAGTAGGCTTTAAACACCAGTCCAGAAACAGAAAACAGAGATTACAGTCCCAACAAGGCTGATAACTAGAGCTGTTAACAAAGCTGTAACCCCAGGTCTGAATCACAGATTCAGTCACTTACAATCTGAAATACAACCAGTGATAACAAAATAAAAAATAGGAAATCGATTGAGGGAGAAGAATGGGGAAGAATTTAGGGATAGGGAAGCATAGATGGTTCAAGCCTCTCACTCTTGCCTAGGCATCTCACCTCAAATAGGATTCTCTCCTACACTGCCTCTCACAGCAACATAGTTATAAAAAACTCTCTTTTATTTTCATTAATTAGTGTGGCAGGGAGGACTCAAACAGTCCATTACGTACAAGTGGCTGTAGCCAGCAGTCAAAAAAGGAAAGACAACATAATATGAAGTCTTGAACAGCAAGTAACTAAGATCCTAGCTATTAAATAAAACAGGAAATTATCTAATAGCAATATTGCAACAATGAAAGATTCTAACCAACTAGTGTCATTACAATAAAAGGAAAATCTACTCTCTAAAAATAGAAATAGAAACTAGATTAAGACAGCAATAAAATCTGATCCTCCTCCACTTGATCTTCTAGAAATTATCCCCACGCAAGGCGACACCAACAAGGAGACCAAGATGCTTGGACGCCATCACAGCCACTGGTGGCGGGACATTGCTACTTATATCTAAATATTCTGTGGTACTTTGTGTTGAAAATTCAAACTATAAGGCCTTTGTGGATGTTTTGAACTTCTTACTGTTGCCCAGTAGCAAGCATATTAGGTGGAATCTAATATTTGATCTTTTGGTGAGGTTCAAAGTTTTAAATAGAGGAACATTTGTGTTTCTATGCATTGTTAGGAAGATTTTTGTGCTGTGGTGGACTGGGCATACAAGATTGATCCTTTACGTTGCATATCAATGCATGGGATTACAGAGCGTTATCTTTCTGGTCAGAAAGCTGATGCTGCAGGATTTGTACGCCTTTTGCTTGATGAGCTAGAGTCAAGAATTTCGATGCAGTTCAGCCGGGTAAGCTTTGGCCTTTATGATCAACTTTACCTAATTCTCTTTTAGAATTTATTGATATGATGACTTTTGCTATTCTTCTTTGCATGCCTTGTTTGCAGTTTGTTGATGAAGCTTGCCACCAGATTGAGAGGAATGAGCGCAATGTTCGGCAGATGGGTGTCTTGTCTTATATCCCAAGGTAAACTGGATTTTATGAGATGTGTGGTTCATTATTCTTAGCCACATTTCATTAGATAGGAGTAGTAAATTTTCATGATTTGGGTGATTTGTGTGGTTTTGACATAATACTCTTTAATATTGCTACATAGTGATGTAATGTGGTACCCTGTTCCTTTAAGCAAAAGAGACCTGATTTCCTTGTTCTAGATGCGTGACACTAAATATAAAGTTGAGGGATTCTAGCATTCATGTGGAGAAACTTGGCTGTGTTCAACTGGAACTCTGCAGACAGGATGTTGCTTAAGGTCCAGTTGGATTGTTGTTTCATGGCCTTAGGTTGGGCTTGGACTGATTCCTTGTGCAACCACATCCAACTGAAGCTTGAAATGTGTCTGTCTTTGATGCATTCATGTATGTGGTTGGATTCATTGTTTCATGTGCTAGAAATGTCCATTTTTGTCTGACAGTGTGTGCCCTGCGTAAATTGAGTTACCAAACTAACCTAAGTTGGTCTAAGGGCTTATACTTCCCTAATTCACTTGGCCTTAGGTGGGGTTTCTTGACTAATTTTAGGTTTGGGTCAAGTTACAGGATAGCTATTCAGTGTTTTTTTTTTTTTCATGTTGTGCTTTGGAAGTTTCTTAGTACTACTTAACTGTTGGATCATGTACCTAATTTCAGTTTGGTAGACATACAAATAATTTTGTACATGGTAATAATGCTCACAAATTTGTATGACCAACGACATTGGTTAGTAGACGCGAATGAATCTTTACAAATTTGCATCTATCTAATGCAGGAGTAGATTACAAGAAACTACCTTAGCAATTTATAACCCCAAACAATACAAATAGGAGCATGAAACAAAGAAATAAGACCATCAAATAAACCCCCAATGATACAATACCAATGCAAGAGCAAAACCAGCCCAAAACCCAACCCGATAGGAGAGAGAAAGACCTGATATAGAGCTGGAGAGAGAGAGGTGCGACCAGGTTTGTAGGAGTCCGATTGTGCTGTACTCTTGGGCATAGATAGTCCCTAGGGAGGGTACAAAACCCCCAAAGTTGAGAGGATTCTGACGGCTGGTTGTGAAGTTACAAGCTTTCTTGATTTTCTGACCCAGGAGAAATAATCGCAGGCTTCAAGAGAGAATCAATTCTAGTTTGTAACTTGGACAGATCTGAACTTCTGAATACTCACAACAGTCGTATACTTCAACAGCAGTAACTTTAGGATAAAATAGAAAGCTTTAAACAAGAAGAAACAAAGGGAAAAGTGGGGGTGGAGCAGCTGTTTTGGCCCGGCCTTCTCACCCACAGCTATCCCGGCTGTTCTAAGCAATTGACTGCAATTATTCTTTATTCAAATATGAAATTATGAGTACATAGACTTCTCTATTTATAGAGGGCAGAATAACAATCAGACTACTACTAGGAGCTAGTTTCCCAATAGGACTAGACACTCCTACTTCAACTAGAAGCTAGTTTCCCAATAGGACTAGACACTTCTACTACAACTAGGAATTCAAAATTGGACTAGGAATAATAAACCTATGTGGAAAACAAATAGAGTCCTAAGACAATTTGGACTCGACATACCACTTACTCAACTCGATGGGCCCAATGGCCCACTAATTAATTAAAAACAACTACTAATTATTCCCCTAGCCGATGGGCCCAATTGGCCCTTATTTGTACTTAGCCACTTAGGTGGACCAAGTAGGGGTTCGGCTGGCTTCTTGGCTGGACCCTAGCCACTCAGGTGGACTAAGGCTGGACCCTTCTTCCTCTCATATTTCCTTCCATAATGTGCATCTACATCACTATCATATGTCTGTTTTTGTGACGTCAGGTTTAAACACAAATTGTAATCTCAAAAAGGCAGAGATATATTTTTTTTTTGGATGAATGAAGGGTTTTTGGATTCTGTCAGACAACCGTGCTACCACCCTAGGATTGGAACCAACCATGGGAACGATCCTCTAGCGCTTGATAGGTTTGAACCAAAATCATCAGAATTGTTAATCACGGTCTGATCGGACGGTCATGTCTCATCAACCAGACTTAGGATCCTGTATCCTTAGGACTCAAGGATACAGAGGTACGAACCTATGGAATAGATCCTGTTCAAGTAAGGTCGTGCAGAGATATTCATTTGTGTAGAGCACTGACATTTGTTATTGTGAAATCATAAATGCTCTGGGGTCAGTGATGCATTAGTGATGAGTAGTTAGAGTGGAGATTAGCTCTAAAACTTAAAAGGTACTTTAAAAAGATTCTATAAGTAGGGAAATAGTTCTTCCTAGTCCCTATAGCTTCACCGGTAAAGTTTTGGTGTTCAGAGAGTCCAAGAACGTCTTAACTCTTATATAGGTTGACATTCTAGTTAGTTTGATGTTATATACTTAGATGTTGTAGGAAACACAGAAGGTCATGATGTGATCATAGAGAGTAGAAAGTAAATCTTCTTTAGCCAGACTTTGGATTTTTGATAAATTTCAATTTCGATGTATGATCTTTTGATATGCGGCATTAGAGCTTATTCGTCGGTCTTCTGTAGTGTGTTTCCATAAAAATTGATAGTTCAAGGCATTTATTGATGAACTTAACCTAATTTGTTAGTCAAGCAAATTCCAGTAAGCTAGTACATGATTTTTTAGTGGGGGTGTGTGTTTGTATATAGGAGGTGAAATGAGTGATGATGGATCTTCTCTTTAGGTTTTCTTTGCGTCATTGGGGGCATAAAGATCGTATTGAAATTGGAAAATTACCTTCATAAGAAAAAAAAAAAATACTTGATTTTATGCATTCTCATGCACATGCTGGTTCCTAGATCAACCTATAAGCTAGATTCTTCTATAACCTAGCATTTAGGCTATGTTTGGAAGCCAAGAAAAGAAAAGAAGATAGTGCAAAAGACAAAGCAATGAACTTGTTATGTGTCTAGCTTTCTCCTCAAATTCAAATTCACCACTCTTTTCTTGAAATTTTAATTAACCTAGAAAATTAAAGGGAATTTCCATGCCCGTAGAAATTTTATTGTTTCTCATGAAATTTATCACTAACTGCAAGGTGCTCAAATTAATAATTACACAATGAATTTTTTACGTGTTTCTCCTCAAATCCTTTTTTTTTTTTTTTTTGGAATTTTTTCTTTTCTTTTCTTGGCTTCCAAACATAGCCTTACCATGGTGAAGTGGAAATGCTTTCCCCGTGGATCTCTCTCTTTCTGTCTCCCCCTCCTCCCCTTTTCCCTCCCATTTTGTTTAGAATGAAAGACTTTTAGAAACCCTCAATTGTGAGTGTTGGCTGGTATGCAATTTTCTTTGGTGATGGTTTCAGTTTTGTCCATAACGAAGTTCTTGACAAAGAATAGGAGTTTGGAGCTCATATGATTTGACCTGGAAATTCGACAAATTTGTTTCCTCATGGCCAAAGAATCGCTTTGGGGTGAAAATCTAGTTTTTGGAAATGGCTGAAGTATTTTATCTTCATGTGTTTGTGTTTCTTTTGAGTCAGTTTTTATTGAACATAGTTTCACTGCTTCTTTTTAGATTTGCGATCCTTGCAACACGCATGGAGCAGTATATCCAGGGGCAATCTAGGGATTTGGTTGATCAGGCCTACACAAAACTTGTAAGTAATTCCATCATGTTCTTCGGTATGTACTTTATTCCACCTGTTTAACCTAAAATGAGAATGAGGTACAGATTTTCGGTAGTATGGAACCCACATTTTTAACTGTTGATGTTCACTAGCTTGGTGGGAGATAGGAGTTACATCCTAAGAGAGTCACTAGTGATACCAAGTCTGGAGACTCTGGATGAGGGATGCTTGTAGGTGCCCAGTACTGTGAGGTTATTAGTTCATCTGTCATGGATCTCACCAGAAATATAAGGTTTCTTTTCTTATTTGAAGGCCTGCAATCATGTGCACCCAAGGGGCATTCATTTTGGATGACAGTTCCTTCTGCCAATGTGAGGGGAATTTGAAAGATCAGGTCAAAGATTTTGCTGAAATTGTGGGAGTATTGTAGAGGTTCTTCTTCTGGTTAGGCATGCATGCTTTTGATGGGTTTTAAGGTGTTGATTGAAAAATGTTTGGAGATAAATGTTCTATCTGACAAACAAATACTGTGTATGGTGGACTGATGTCTCTCTCTCTCTCTCTCTCTCTCTCTTACATCTTTGCAACGGCGACCAATGTGTACTTTATCCACTGCACATCCTATCTTTCTCAGACACAAGCTTGCAAGCAAACTCACAAAATTTCATTGATCAACTTGTGAAAGAGTTACAATTCGGTTACCTTTTTATAGTTGAGCCTTTGTGTCAAAATAGGAAAGTTATAGAAATTGGAAACTATAAGAGAAGGAAACTTTTTCTTCCTTGGCCAAGAAGAAAAACAAAAAAGGAAAACAACTTCAAGACAAATAAATTTCCTAAACTGAAATTAAATACTTAGACAATAAGAAAACACATAAAAAGGAAAACTTGAGATCGATAGCTGAATCGATGGTGCTTGCTTGCTTGCTGGCTAAGTCTCACAATGAGACAAAATAAAGTTCAAAACTTGAGATCGATAGCTTGAAGAATAGGTCTTCTAGAAGCTGGTCCAGGTTGGCTTGATTGGGCTTGGCTGGCTGGACCAATCTAGAACCAGATTAGGACTGCTGGTTCTGGTAGTTTCTCCTGCGATACTGTAGACCAGTGAAAGGATCTAAATCATCTCTCCGCTCTTAAAATCATTCATCTCCAACGAATGGAGGAATGACATGTAGCATTTGTAGAGATCTGGATCAAGATGTTGAGAGTCATCGGCTTGGATCCACGTGCTATCCTTGGTCGGTCTTCCACTTCCCTTGATAAGAAACGAATAGTAACCCTTACCAACCCGCATGGTAGTAAACTTGTTATTAAGGACATCTTCAATTTCATTGTCCATGTGGGTTACGAATTGAGGGAGCCGTAGTGCATGCTCAATATCAGCCTCATCAGTATGATGACCCATGCAAAGAGTTAGGTCAGCCACATTGAAAACGTTGCTTATCTTCATGCCTGGTGGCAATTCCAACATATATGCTTTTGGATCAATATGCTTCAGCACTTTGTATAATCCCATCTTCCGAGGGTGTGCTTGTGGTTGGTAACCAGAGGGAAATGTTCGGGAGTGATTGCAACCATTACCATATCACCTGGTTGAAACTCCATGTAACGATGATGTCTGTTTGTCGTAGCTTGATAGCCTTCATTGCTAATGGCAATAAAATGTCGAACCTTTTCATGTACGTCTGTAATGTACGGCGAGAATTCAACTGCCTCATTGCTAACTCGTGCATGAGGGGGTAATGGTACCAAATCCATCGGTCTTTGTGGTTGAAGACCAAGTACTATCTCAAAAGGAGTACGTTTGGTAGTGCGGTTGATGGAAAAATTATATGCGAACTTGGCAATATCAATAATAGAAGGTGATGTCTTCTCATTTTAGAACACTGAGACTTCGATTCACCACTTCGGCCTGACCATCTATTTGGGGATGGAATGCCATAGAGAATTCCAGCTTAGTGTTTGTCTTCATCCATAGAGTTTTCCAGAAGTAACTAACATTCTTCAGTGTTGTTTTGAGGAATGGGATCAGGAACCAGATTTACTCTAGTGGCTCTAATCTGGATCAGGTTGATATCACCCAATCCATTGTCATTGATCATATAAAGCGTGGATTGGATGGTGTCCGAGTTGATCCCAATCTGAATCAATGATCTCGACTGGAGTAGCTGATATTTGGAATTGCCTATTTTGGACATTGGTATTGATTTGTTTGTTGTGTGATGTTGAAGCTCATGAGATATCATACTGTTTGTACAGGTTAGTATAATGTTTGTGACTTTGGAGAAAATTGCACAAACTGATCCAAAGTATGCTGACATTGTGCTTTTAGAGAACTATGCGGCATTCCAGAACAGGTATTTAAGGATGCTTTCTGCTACATTATCTTTTATGAGTTATTGAAGTTATCTTTAGATTCATTTGAAAGGTGTTTAGGATGTTGATTGGAAGTGATTGCTTGCAGCCTTTACGACCTAGCTAATGTTGTGCCCACACTTGCAAAGTTCTACCACCAAGCAAGTGAATCGTATGAACAAGCTTGCACACGTCACATCAACATGATCATATACTATGTAAGTACTCCCTCTCTGTCATTTACTTTTCTTCCTATCTATTTGGAATGACTCATAATTAGATTTAATTTATTATTATTATTTTTTTTTGCGCAATATGTTGAAGCTCCAGTAACTTTACCTTTTGTATTGAGAACTTTGACTGTGTTGTTATGAAGATGGATTTTCATAAATATTTTTATATGCAGACATTTGAAAGACTCTTCCAGTTTGCTCGAAAAATTGAAGATTTGATGTACACAATCACACCAGAGGAGGTTAGTGAATCATGAAACTTCTTTCTTCTTCCAAAGTATTAAAAAAGGGTGTACACAGTGCACGAGGCTCCCACCACTGCGGGGTCTGGGAGGGTCATAATGTATGCTGCCTTATCCCTGCTTCGCAAAGAGGATGTTCCCTGACTCAAACCCACGAATACTAGGCTGCAATGGAGCAACCCTGCAGTTGCGCCAAGGCCTGCCCTCTTTTCTTCTTCCACTGTATATTAAATATTTTTATTTGCTTAGTATAATAATTACAGTGACAGATTCTTTATTCTCAACTAGTACAAGTATGTTTTCATCGTGCAGCTCCTCAAATTGTATTACTGCTCTTCTTTATGATTTTGTATGGTTCTTGTGATAGCAAGGGATTTTTCCTTTTTATCCATGTAAACTCTACTCAATAAGACTTACCCCTGCCTGTTGCAGTTGTCTACCTGTTCCCTGATTCAACTCTGTTTAAGGCTGTATGTTCTGTTAGCTTAGAAGAACCCATGTCTTTACTTCAGATTTCAATCTAAGCCATTTCTGGCCTTCCCCTGTTCTTCCAACACCTCCAATTTGTACTTCACATTTCATTCAACTAGTGTATTAATTGTCTTTGTTGCACATGTCTAAACCATCTCAATGGACTTAACCTCATCCTGTCACTTTATTCGTGCTACCCTTAAGTTGCCTCTAGTGCATATACCTGTTGATCTGTCCATACCATTCCTGCTTCTCATCCATCTCTTCATTCTCATCTCAGTTAGACTAGCTTATCTTTGTACTGTTCCATCATTACCCAATTAATCATTATGAAGCATTGCTGTCCTTAAGCTGTCTACAAATTTAGCCTTCAGTTTTAACAGTGCACTGATCACACTACAGTTCAGAAGCTTCTTGAGCTATTTTATGCACCCAGCTTTATGGCAACATTCCCTTAAATCATTCCCTCAAGATTGAACTTAGACAATCAAATAAATGCTTCGTTTCATGTGTTTTTATTTAAATTGCACTCAACATATTTTGTTTCTAATCATCTCGTCTTAAAACATTTTAATTTTAAATCAATCTGACTTAAACATCATCTCTAATGTGAGGTAGAAGAAGATAGTCCTATTGTTGCACATAAGGAAAGAATCTTCAATTATTCTCTCAAAAAGGCCCTGCTTCCTATGCCTTGTTTTATTTTTAGACCAGTTCTGATTTAAATTTGTCATAAAATCCCTTGCTCAAATTTATTTAATGACTTGTCCCAACTCTTGTCCCTCTTCCAAAGGGCCCTGAACTATTTTGAATAATTACAAAATTGTCACTGGTCACTTTATTTTGAGTTTTATTCACTTTGGTGGACCCATGGTGACCCTAATTTGGGGTTATTGAACCCAGGATCTGATCAAATAGACAGTAACTGTACATGTATGCGCTGTTCTAGGTTCTGTGAGAGGATTTGGTTTAAAATGTGGCCAAAAGTGGGACTTACGTTCCCATGAGAGTTAATGGTTGTTTATAGGCCACCAGGATAGTTTTTCTTTCATAAGAAGTCAAATTATGTCTCTAATGTGTTTGTTTTTACCAAGTAAACGTTGCCTTCTGAATTTGAAATGCCTAGCTAGAAACTTCTACTGATGCTAAGCATTTTCAATCCTTATCTATAAGGTTTCTGTAGAATATTTATTAGCTTCTGCAGATTATACGTTTTGGATGCTGGATCTCATGGCTGAATACATTTTATTTAATAAAATTTCAGATCCCTTTCCAGCTTGGGATGTCTAAAATAGATCTCCGTAAGATGTTGAAATCCAGTTTATCCGGGGTAAGTCCAGTAATCCTTTAAAAGTTGCCAGTCCCTTATTGGTGACATGATTTACTTATGCTATGGCTCTGCTGGTGTAGGTTGACAAGTCTGTCAGTGCAATGTATAGAAAGTTACAAAAGAATTTGACTTCTGAGGAATTGCTGCCTTCTTTATGGGATAAATGCAAGGTAAGCTAAGTATTATGTTCTGCATCATGCTTAAGATTTAAGGTTCAAGAATTGAGGTATATATTGATCTATTTGGTAACTTCATATGTGTAAGCAACATGTGGTACGGAATCCCAAGTCTAGACCACATTGAAAGATTTATAAGAAAAATATCACTAAAAATCATCTAGGCACCAGTAGCAATGCCAGGAGAACAAGAATAGCTTGTGGTTTCAGGATTTTCACTTTTTCAGAATTCTTAGTTTCTCTAGGAATCCTAGTCTCACTGGGAATTCTGTACCTCAGTCTACTGCGGAGTTTTATTTGAATAGAGTTCTATTTTCAGTTTTTTTTCTATTTTTGATCATGTTTATGTGATCTAATTCAGCTTGGATTAGGAATCTATAAGTTCAGTCCTATTATGAAACGATTTCCTTTCATTATATCGAGTCCTACTTGGTTTAGGAACTCCTCAATCATCGCTGGAGGTTTTTGAGTCAGTTTTGGAGTTTTTTTTAGGCCTTTTATTGGTTAATAAAGTAGTTAGTTGGATTACAAATTGGTTTAGGCTACTTCTAGTCTTGTACTCATGTTAGGACTTAAGAGTTGGTCCTATTAGTGTATGTGTGTTGGAACATATCTCTTCTTCTTTTCTTATTGTTTTTGAAGAATAAGGTCAGTTCTAACTTTCTAGTTCCTGGGCATTCTAGTTTCAGGTTTCTCTTTCCGTGTAACTAATCAGTATTCTGCTGGTTTGTTTCCTGGTTTAGAAAATTTCATCTTTCAACTGAACTATAAGATTTCTAGTTCTGGTATGTTTCTTCAATTTCTATAAAACTGAGCCTCTGAGGTACCTTTCCGAGATCTGATTTCAGTCAACTGTTTATGCATCTATTACTAATATTCCAGTATATTCAATCTTCTGAAAGACGTCTATCCTGGTTGTTTTGAATCTGGTTATTGATTTCTAGTTCTAGACCTTGATTTCAAAAGTCTTACTTTGAGTTGGCTGGAGCCATAACTTCAGATCGATCATCGGATTGATCTGGAATTTTAATGTTCTGTTCCTTGGTCCATACCTACTATTGGATTTGAACCAATGACTCCCGCCGTATGAAAGCAATCTAACCACTCAGTTAAGTAGATAATTTATCATCACAAAGAGAAACAAATGGGACCATCACATGAATGGATTATAGATCGAATATTACTTCTAAGCAATAATAATCCTCGACCAGATTTCTGGCCAGTTCGTGCCATTCATTAGTTTGTTTTCTGAAATCTCTTATCTGGTTTGTTTCCTACTTTCCTGCAATTCTGGTTTACAGGGGGTTTTCTTAATCCTAAACCTTTACATGCTAGAATCACCATTAAAATCTCCTCAATATTCTAACTTTTAAGGAATATAACTAGTAAAAGAAACTTCTGGAGTTGTTTATTTTATGAATCTTGTAGCAGATAATGTGCCTAGTAGTACTACTGGCATATATGTGAACCTTATTTCCTGTACTTGCTTTTGTGGCCCATTTCTGCCCAAGATTTCAGTTTTTCGTTTATTATTATGAATGAGCCACAGTTGAAATTTTCAAGACAGAATGAGGATCATTGAAGAAACAGAATCAAACCCACCCCACTCATTCAAACAATGACACAAGATGCCTAAATTCTTGAAACTATTGTATAACTGTTAGGCATCAAGTGGATGACGCATCTTGTTTTTTTACTTTCTGAAGGATTTTTTTTTTTAATTATTATTATTATTATTAATTTTGCCCCTGCTCCAACCAGATGTTTTCATTTGGTTGTTTAATTATTTATTTCTTGGGGAGAAGACCGTTATGTTTGAGCAGGTAATGGTGAGAATCTCTTATGAACCTATGGTACAATACAAATTCCCCATCCATTTCAAAATTCAAGATGTTGTTTTACGAAAATAGTGATGGTATCTTGAGTTGGAAGTTAGAGATGAGGAAGAAGAAGAGAAGAGACGAAGGAAGAAGAGGGAGAGAAGTTGAGAAAAGAAAGAGATCAAAGAGGGCAAATTGTGGGAGAGGATTTTGCTTTCCTACCTATATTATGTTCAAACTAATAACTGAGGGAAATTACGTAGTCCTCCCTAGGGAGGTAAAAGTGAAAAAGGAAAAATGCAACTTAGGACAACTTAATATAAAGACAGTTGAAAAAGTACCCCTATTACATAAACTCCAACATCTTGATCATTGGTACTCTTTGCACCCATGAGGACACCACCCCCATCATATGGTTGGATTATTTCCCCAACTCCTTGTTCAAATGTGCTTATTAGTCATATCCAAACAAAAGTTGAATGGCATAAAAATAATAAAATAGAACTTATAGATGATAATTATTTTCCTGTAAAATAGTTTAGAGAAAAACAATCACAGCCTTAGAGGAAAAAAAGAAAAGAGAAAATCTAGCATGTCAGTCATTGTATCAATATCCATCAACTTAACAAACTTAGCCATTTCACATATTCCATTGTTCAATCATGTTTATCTGGGAAGGAATTTGAATGAATCCTAAAGTTTAGTGGAAAGGTTATGATATATGAGAAACAAAATTAAAATTTAAAACCCCAGTGGGATGTTTGCCAGGGATATTTCGGGGACAAGCTGAAATTTTGCATGTGATTTGACATCATTTGTACTTTAAATTTAAGCTAATGTTAGATAGGGTGTGTGATAAGGTGATTGGTTAGGTCTCTACCCAAAAGAGAGTAATTAACATGGCTACTCTAATCTGTAAAAATAATGGAAAACATGTTTTCTGATGGCCGATATGTGAAGATTTTCTTATATTTGGCAGAAGGATTTTCTAGACAAATATGATAGCTTTGCACAGTTGGTTGCTAAGATTTACCCCAGCGAAACAATTCCATCTGTAGCAGAGATGAAAGAGCTTCTTGCTTCTATGTAGGGGGAGAAAGTTGATCTTTTCAGATGTGTACAGTCTTAAGATACTTGTACGGAAAGAGAGTATTTATTCTTTATTCTTTGGGTAATTCAATTCATTCATTTAGTGAATAAGAAAGGTAACAGATGTCTCTCTAAGCCCTTCTGATGGCTAGAATAAATACTGGTGTTTATATCATCTTTGGTTCGGAAAATCATTTTCTTCATGTAGTTTCTACAATTTGATTGACACTCTTTCATTCGAACCCTGTTCGGACAGGGAAAAAATGAGTTTCTAAGCAACTATTTGCTTCAACTTCAAAAAATCAATGCTTAGTTTAATGTTTTCATTACAGGACTGATGGCTCTTTGATGCCTACAACACCTGTGTCCTTTAGCTGCCCTTTGGATTGCTTTTATCAAGAACCAGAGCAATCCTTCATGCTTTCAGGGTTGCCATGATTCTTAATGCAGCTACACTCAATGGGGATTCAAACAGTCCTGTTCACATTGCAGAACTTCTAGAAGTAGGCAATGTTCAGCCAAAGCCACCAGAATGTGAACCAACTGATTCAGTGAGCACTGACAGGGTATTAGATCAGTTTTTTAGAGCTTCATGATTAATTTGCACGAAGCTCTCCTCTTTAACAAGGAGATTAAAATACTTCACAGCAGAAATTTGGCGCTGTGAGTGTGAGAACAATAAATCCTTTTCCCTTCTATATAATATCGAGAGAGACTTAGGCGGATATTACAAGGTACAAACCAATGGCCTTTCACTGAAGAAGGTCCTTACAGATGTTACCAAAAAAAAAAGATCTATACAAAGAAGGATTTAGTTTTTCTAAGGTCATGGTGAATGGGAATCCATTTAGCACGGCTTGTTGGATCACATTTGGATTGTTCTGTTGTTAAATTCAGCCACCAGTGAAAAAAAAAAAAAAAAAAAAAAAAAAAAAATGAAGAATGGGAAAAAGAATGTTATCCTACTAACACAAGAAACACGTAAACACAGTAAATGCCAAAAGACCATGCTACCTGTGCGTCTTTCCAGTGGCCTGTGTGCTAACGTGTATTTGCACCATCAGGGTAGTGTGCCTATACGTGCCTACGTTTGTTTGGGAGGTGATTGTGAGGTCTCTCTCTCTAGAGATAAGGATTATATTAACTTGTTCCTACACTTTGTGGCCCAAGCAGAACACATCAGCTTGACATCACTCATGACAAAGGCGTAAGCAGTCAGGACAAAGGAGTAAGGAAGGTGGATTTTTTATTTTTTTCGTTCAAGCCTTTAATGTGCTCTACTGTGACGGAGAGGCTTTGTTTAGTAGGTTAATGATCCTATCTTAAACGAAAAGGCCGAAAGTCAAACCAAATTAATTCAGAGAACACTTGGATTTGTCTATATTCAATTGGAAAAATTAAATTTTCAATTAATGATAATTTTTTTTTGGTAGAATTAATGATATCGTCAATGTACAATCCCTATTGCTTTCGCCGTCTGAGGAGTGAGAAGTAAGGACTAAGGACTAAGGAGTAAGGACGGTGGATGCCATTTTCTGTATTTTATTTTCTTTCTTTCTTTATACAATATATTTACCTATAAAAAAACAAAAAAAAAAGACGGTGGATTTTTGTTTTTATTTTTCTATTTTTGTTCAAGCCTTTAATGTACTCTACTTTGATGGAGAGGCTTTGTTTAGTAGGTTAATGATCCCGTCTTAAACGAAAAGATTGAAACACAAACCAAATTAATTCAGAGAACACTTGGATTTGTCTATATTCAATTGGGTAAGCTAATGTTTCAATTAGTGATAATGTTTTTTTGGTAGAATTAATGATTTTGTTAATTATTTCACCAAAAAAATGATAATGTTAATTCATTGAAAATTTGTTTTCTTGTGAAATGATCTAAATGTCTACTTACTCTAAAATTTATCTATGTCCAAAGACCAAGTTTTCCCCACAGTCAATGTAGAATCCCTTGCCATGGATGTTAGGTGACCAAGAGAGCTATATTTTTAAATATGTCAATAAGGGTGGAAGTTTTTTGATGAGATATAAAAGAATCATATTTGTGATCACATTACCATGTGCAAAGGATTCTTCCCACTCAATGGCTAAAGGAAAACTTTTGCATTTATTATGGAAATTCTAATTTAGATTTTATGCTGTTTTGGCTCTTGCCAACTTCTAAAGCTATCATGTGCTCTAGATGGGATTGATATGCAAGGCTTTAAGTAGTGGTATGGAAGGTATAGTCCCACAGGGGTGATTTTAAGAGACATCATATCAAAGAGATGCAAGATATACAAGATATGCATGGAATTGGCTAAGAAATGCACGAAAGTGCTTATGTTATATATAAAATCCAATTTTGAAGTATAAAAACTTTATCATGGGATATGTGAATATGGGGAAATAAATGCTCCTTAGCTATAAAATGATACCCCTACGGCCCTACCTCACTATGGCTATCGCACCTAATCCATTTCCAATAAGTTGAAACCAAAAGAGTAATTATAGCCATGGTTCTAAGTATGGATGTCAATCCCAAGCCCGCATTGATTCGATTGATCGGGCCTGACAGTTTAAAAACTAGCTTGACTTGCACCGGTTATTAAATGTGCCAGACTTGAGCCTGGTCCGTTTACAAGCCCAACTCGGTCCGGCACATTTAGTCCCAATGTTTATATGTATATTTTGATTTTTATTTGATAAAATAAGGTATATATTTATATTTTTATCAATTATTGAATGTAATTAAGTGTAATATCTTATCTAAACTTTGATGATTTAAAAAAATAAATTAAAATATCTTAAAACTAAGACAATTAAAGACCCTTTAAGGTTTTATTGGTACATTACCTTGTTTAAGGCCCAATTATTAGTTAAAGCCCAAAATCTGACCGAGCCTAACACGAGATTGACTCATTCCTTAAATAGGTAGGTCACGGTCCAAGGGTGTAAACCTGCCATGACCGATTAGGCCCGATCGGTTGACACCCTTAGTTCTAAGTATTGCTTCAGTATCGTATCGACCGATATGCATTGGAATTGTTAGAGATCGATATGATATTGACACAGATTGGTTGTATTAGCTAAGAAAATGGTCCATTTATTTATTTATGCTCGATACCAATCTAATACGACTTTCATAACAAAGCCGGAAATAACGGCTGGCATAGAAGTCTCTCGCACGGAAAGTGATGCTACTGCTGGATGTCACGGTTCTGGGGCACCATGATCCTTCTCTCTGGAACAATCGAGGGCACTGACTGATTGCATCAATCATTTCTCAGTGAGCTATTTATTGCTGCCAATACCGCTTCGCTTGCATGCAAGTCTTGTACCGATATCAATGTTTGTTGATGCCGATTTAAACACCTATTCCGATACCTGTAACCTTGATTGTAGCGGAATTATCCACTTAAGTAGATAACAAAGGTTTGCACTTGCATAGAGACGAGTAAGGAGGTAGAGTAGCATAATAATAACATCCACCAGTGTAGTAAATACGAATTACTCGTAGACTTGTAACAAAAATAAAATTAGTTATAGTCAGATGGATTGAATGAAATTAAGAAAAAAAAAAAAAAGGTTGTTTTCAGCTCATAAACGCCGCTATATCCGCTATGAGATGGTTGAGACGTTTTTTCCTTATTTAGGTGTACTGAATTAATTGCCGCTGCAACACCCAACTACCCATTTCAGTGAAACAGATTAAATTCCAAGACCTATCAACCACTTTCTCCACCATTAATCTTCCTCATTTCCTCTCCTCCTCCTCCTCCTGATCTGAAAGCTCACACACAGACATTCTACTACATTGTGTTCATCAGTTCATCATCAGAAAGAGGGAAGCAGAGTACTCATCCAATCCACCGTACGTCTTCAATCAATCAATCAAAGACGAAGTCAAAGACGCCTTCCAGTACTCCCAGTGAAGAGAGTACTCAGAGACGAAAGAATGTCGACGATGTACACAGTGAAGGTTGAAGAATCGACACCGGCGGCTGGAGGAAAACCTTCTGCGGGGCCTGTCTATCGCTGCATATACGCTAAGGATGGTCTCCTGGAGTTGCCTCCCGACATTGAATCTCCTTGGGAGCTCTTCAGGTAATTAACTAACTAACTAACTAACTAACTAAACTACTAGTACAGATCCAATTCCTCTGTTTTGCTTTTATGATCCTAAGTTCATCACACGATTCAGAGACCACCATTGCGATCTAATCACATCCATTTGGACTTTTGGGTTTACTAACTCTAAGTATCTTATCTGAAGAGATACTATTCCCAAAAGCGTAACTATAAACTCATTTTTCAATAGCCTTCCAAATGAATCACCTGGGTGGTGTATGAATCAAGGTTTTAAAACTTGGGATCGGTCTTAATCAAACTGATCTGATCGTTTAAGATACCAACCTGAGGAGGGGCCGTGGGGGTGGGATATTCAGCCCAAGCTCAATCCTCTAGGCTCAACTTAGCCTCGGTTGGCCTTAATTGATTCTTGCAGACCCATGTATATGATGTAACTACAGATAATTATGTGTTATATATAAATTAGAGAAGGTTAGGCACACTGAAAAACTTTAAGTTAGTGCTTATTGTGTCTATCGCTTTCTTCTATCCTTCGCAATAATTCCCCTTGCCCCCTCGTAGGATGTCCCATGCCCTCATTGGTTGTCTTCTATGCCCATCCTTTTTCATATAAAATATAATATATCTAGACAAAAGGTTCTGTGCAGGATCTTGTCCCCTTCTCACAAGAGGGGTCAAAATGACAAAAAAACCCTTATGCAGCCGTGCATAAAACCCCACCCCTATTGTATATTTTCCCTATAATTATATATATATATATATATATATATTAAACATACAGGGTTGGGCTGGGTTCAGATCGAGGTCTCAGCCCAGGCCCATCTTGATCTGGGCCTGAAAATCTCAACCTAGTCCAAGTAAATTAAAAAACCCAGCCCAGGACTTGTAGGGCTCAGGCAAGCTTGGGCTTGTCAGGCCAAACTTGCAACCTAGGAGGGGTTTAATCAATATAAGATAAAAAGAAAAAAAAAATGGCCCATGCAGGTCTCGAACCTGCGACCTTCGCGTTATTAGCACGACGCTCTAACCAACTGAGCTAATAGGCCATATGTTTCTTTTTTAACAAACTTTCATACAAATTTTAATTTCCGCCACCTTTCGTCGTTGTTCCCGGCGATGGAGGTACGCCGCAAACACCATTAAAACATCAGCAACGGCGTAACGCTTGCCTGGGAACATTCCCAAGGCATCCTTTCCCACTTAGTCACTCCACCTCCACTCTCTTATAAACTTTTCATAATTTCTTAAGCATTTTAGCTCTTGCCCCCTTGCAATTCGTGAATATCGTACCTCTACTTTAAACAATTTATGATTTTGGAACTCTTCGTCTTATGCTTCTCAGCCATTCCTTTAAAAGGAACAGTGAAAACCAGATGCTGGGCCGCCGGAAGGTCGTTGGTGACAAGGTATAATTAAGTTCCTCTCTCTCTCTCTGTGGGTTCTCTACGATCAAAACAAATGCAACCCAATACCCCCAACTGGGTAGTGAGGATCAATGGAGGTCAGGTCTCATTTCTTCGAAGGAGAAGAAAATAATACTAAATACTAAATACTAAATACAGAAATTGAATTACAGGCGGGTCCATACGTATGGTACACTTACCAGCAGGTTTATGACCAAGCCATCAAAATTGGGTCTGCCATCAGAAACCGCAACGTTAATCCTGTAAGCCACTTTGCTACAGTCCTTCTCTTTTGTTTTGATTTTTAAACTCCATTTCTTATTAAGTATGGTTTATGTGTTGGCAGGGTGGTCGTTGTGGCATATACGGATCCAACTGCCCTGAGTGGATAATAGCAATGGAGGTATACTTCCTCTGTTAATGACAAAGATGTGCAAAACATTGTTATTTTGCATGTCATGCAGCTTCTATTGCTCATGAATTGTTTATTTTTTAAGATCCAGTTTTATTCTTTAAATTGAACCAACAATTATACATCTGGGAAAAAAATCGTCTGTAATTCTGATCTCGTACAATTCCGTGAAATACCACCTTAAGGGGGTGACACGTGTATTGATACCAATGCAATGGTCCAGATTTGATTTAAATGGCTCTTCACTGATTTAAGGTTTTATTAGTTGTACTAGATCTGGACCGCTTTTTGTTAATTTGGCATTTAAAGAAGAAAAGAAAAATATATATAAATATAAAATTTATACAACACAAGCAGAGGGAAAATGGAAGTATTGCCAAATTTACTGGTTTGATGCTAGTTTGTAGCTCCAATGAAGTTAGTGAGAATAGTGTTTCTAATGGCAATTGACATAATTTGTGGTTCTTCCACAGGCTTGTAACAGCCACGGCATATATTATGTTCCTCTATATGACACCCTGGGTAGGCCATCTTTCTCCTTCCCATTTTCTTATTTTTCTTTGGGGACAATTATTCATAGATTTGACTTGATCATCTGCTTGAAAGGGGGAGGGGGGGGGGATCCAGCAATGTCATAACTGTTTCGGTTGTTCTGCTTTTCTTGCAGGTGAGAATGCAGTGGAGTTCATCATCAACCATGCTGAAGTCTCGATTATCTTTGTTCATGAGAAAAAGATTCAAGCAGTATGTTGATCCTCAAAGTATCTAATATTGTCAAATGGAAAAGTATCCCTGAGAGAGAACTGAAACCAACCTACTTATGTCTTGACTCCTGGTTCACATGAAATTTTTTTAAACTTGCACAGCTCTCCGTGTGATTACTCATGATATTTTGGTCCGCTTTGATTGTGACCCTTTTCTGTCATCAAAAAATTATGGCTTCCAAACTTGGTTTTATTGAATAGATTGCATATACTTCCTATTCTTGAATAGATTAGTTTTATTTGGTAAATTGCCTTGGGTTGCTGAATTCTCTCTTCTCCATCATTCGATTTCTTTTCCCTCCCTTAGCTTCTCTCTCTCTCTCTCTCTCTCTCTCTCTCTCTCTCTCTCTCACACACACACACACACACACACATGCACCCCCCTCTCCCACACAAGATAGTATTTATTTCCCTAAAATAAGTTCTTTCCTTTCTGTACTTTGTCTTTCTGCTCTGAGATGGAATGAACTTCTATAATATTCATAGGGTGATGGACAGTAACTGTTTGTGCAGATGCTCAGGTCCATTAAAAAATGCACTTCACATCTAAAAAGTAAGTTGACTTCCAATCTTCTGTCTAGCATCTGGGTGACTAATGATTTGAAGTGGTTACTATGTTTAGTTTCTGACGGAGCATCTCCTCCATCCAGCACTCATCAGTTTTGGAAAGATTACTAATGCACAAAAGAAAGAAGCTGAACAAGTTGGGGTGTCCTGCTTCTCTTGGGAAGAATTTTCCTTAACTGTAATTGTTTGACATCTTATATTTCTACTTCAAACTTTTGTAATTACTGTATTTATTGTCTTTATACCTGCTGTTTTGTTTCTATTGGTCTACCAGAAACTTTGGAGCTCAGGTTCTATATCTTAGTGCAATGTCTACATCTGAGCCTGGCCTAATTTTTTTCTTTCTTTTTTCGTAGGGGAGCATGGACTGTAAACTTCCTCCAACAAAAAAGGGCGACATATGCACAATAATGTATACTAGTGGAACAACTGGAGACCCTAAAGGTGTCCTACTGACTAATGAGGCTATCATGGCTGAAGTGTTGTCCATGGATCAACTGATTCTAGAAACTGGTAAACCGGTAAAATAACTAACACTGTATATTTCATAGTGCATATTAATATGTTCATACCCTTAGCATCCTTGGAACCGATGGTGATTATCAGAGCCCAAGAGCAAAAATGTTCCGTATTTCTTTGTCAAGTTTTAGTGTTCACTGTTTAACTGAAGTATGTTTTCACTAACTATTAAAATAATGCTGTGTGTCCAAATTTATTAAGTACATTTTATGGATATACAACTTTATATGAATAAACAAATCATTGTTATCTTTTAAATATACTTAACAGAGGACTCATGGATATCATAATCTGCTCATCTCATTGAAGTCATGGACAACTTTTTGGAAACAAAATCTATAAGATACGATTCATCCACTGCTTGTTGACCTGCACATTTACTATATTGGTGGTCATTAGTCTACATCATCAATTCATAGCAGCATAGGAGTTGTATAGACAAGGACCAAGGTGTCCCACGTCCAACACGTCTCATGCTGCATAAATTGTGGGTGGGAAACAAGTAGCTTTATATAGAAAGTATGTTAGTCTCTGAAACTGCATAAATTTTAAGTTCAAGTGTTTTTGAAGATTCCAATATATGAATCGTAAAATTATTTCAATACATGCCCCCTAAGCAGTCATGTGCCGCATTTTTTGAGAACTGAGCAATCATGCTGAACCTGCCTATAGGTAGCTTTTGGGTCCCAAAAAGTTCTATCCTTTTCGGGAAGAAATTATTTAGAGTTTAAGGGTGCAGTGATTTGACTGATATGTCAGAGTAGTGAATATGGTTTTGTAAAGCTATGGATGGACTATTTGACCTTGTGTAGTAGTTAGTTCTCTTTTGAGGGTTCACTGAATTTCTCCATAAAAAAGAGAGAGAGAGAGAGAGAGAGAGAGGGATGTTCGTCCTGTTGTCATTTGATCATCCCAAATATTCAAAGCTTCTTGTTGTTATCTCTCTTAGAAAACATTTTTCCTGATATGTTTAGACTTTAGGCATCACATAATAGTATCAAACTTTAATGGGAGTGATGTGGCTCACTTAATTAAAGGGATGTATGATTTCGTGTTGGTCCAACTGCTTTGACCATGGGGAGAGAAAGATCTTGGCTGTATATGGTGTATTTTATTCTCTGTAGATTGAATGGATCATCCTCCTAGTAATCAATGGTAGTTTTACTACTTGAGGTGTTAGCCTCCTAGTAGCAGTGGCAGAAACCTATAATGAGATAAAGGTACAATTCTTTCTACTTTCAGGTGACAGAAGAAGACACATACTTTTCGTTCCTCCCATTGGCCCATGTATTTGATCAGATAGTTGAAAATTATTGCATCCACAGGGGTGCTTCCATAGGATTTTGGCAAGGGGTATATTTTTTACTCATTTGTGATTTATTGAACTCTTTTTTCTTTCTGTTTAGAGTCAAGCTTAGTTTTCAGATAACCTTGGATTTCATTTACAGGATGTCAGGTATTTATTTGAAGACATTCAGGAACTGAAGCCAACAATATTCTGTGGGGTACCTCGAGTATTTGACCGTCTATGCACAGGTTTGAATCTTATTAACGAGGTTTTACCTTGTTTGATTTATTTAGTTCTATATGAACTGCTTCAACAATTCCTATTTGAAGGTATTCTTGATAAAATTTCATCGGGAGGAGCACTGAAGAAGGGGTTATTCCAATGGGCTTACAACTAGTATGTTGAATAGTAAATTCATTTGTTGCTGATATATAATTTTCATTTCCCCCTATTTCTTGCCTTTTAATTAATAAATTTTTTTTTTAACAGCAAATTGAAAAATTTGAAGAATGGATTCAAACAACATGAAGCAGCCCCTCTCTTTGACAGACTAGTCTTTGAAAAGGTTTGTATCTCAATTCTCTGCTTTTTGCCTCTGAGGAGATGTAAAATCCACATTTGACAAGGCCTTTCATGTTAACTAAATGTCTAGATCAAGCAAGCACTAGGGGGTCGAGTCCACATCATCATATCTGGAGCTGCACCATTACCTCTACAAGTGGAAGAGTTTCTGAGAGTAACAAGCTGCAGTCTCTTGTCACAAGGATATGGTATGGTATATTGAGAAAACTTCTGCATTGCGGCATCCAAGAAACTAGTTTGACTCCTGCTTGTTTTATAGTCTTACTTTCTTCCCTCTACTGTTATTAAACACCAGGTCTTACAGAAAGTTGTGGGGGATGTTTTGCTTCCATAGCAGATGTTTTCTCTATGATTGGAACAGTGGGGGTTCCCATGACAACCATAGAAGCGAGACTTGAGTCAGTGCCTGAGATGGGATATGATGCACTGTCCAAAATGCCACGTGGAGAAATTTGCCTGAGGGGAAGAACCTTATTCTCTGGTTACTACAAGCGACAAGATCTGACAGATGAAGTCATTGTGGATGGGTGGTTTCATACAGGTAAAAATTCTTACAGCAGGACCCCCTAGAAATGATTATCAAACAATCCAAAATCAAAAGGATTTTGCTTTAGCTTCATGCTAGATTTTGCAACTCTTTACTGGAAAGCAATTTTTAATGGAACTTACTGAAAAGGGCCTTGAGAAATGAAAATGATGTGGTTTCCCATGAGACAATTGTGGGAAATCTCAGGGAAAAAGACAAGGAAATGCCCAAAACAAGCAAATTTTCTAGGAATTACGTGTCTCAATGTAATACAGTTTTGCACATTTCCCTGTGCTGTTTTTCACTCATTTCTACTGGCATCTCCTGCATCTCCAGGAGTTCACATATACTGTCTTCTTTGCATCTTTTAAGAACTTTGGCTTCTATTTTCCCATTCTATTTCTCATGTTGTTTCTAACTTTCATCGACTCTTTAGAAGGATAAAGTATCCATTTTGTATGCATCTTAGATCCATAAGCTCATCAAGCAACACTTCGCAACTGTTCCTTTTGCATTATAAGCTCCATTTTTACCTGTTGAAAGCCTCTGCATTGTGAAGATTATATTTATATTTTTTTTTCTCCTTAGGCATGTTCTTAAAAGAAAAACCCATTGTACAGTAAATCCTCTCCACAAGCCACTTCTTTTGGCCATGTGAGACTTTGACAATCATCAGAGACTGATTTGAGCATCAATCTTGCAACTTCTTGTCAAGAATGGGGATAGTTTTTGCTTAGTATTCTTTATGAGATTTACATGTATCAGCTGCTTGCAGGTGACATTGGAGAATGGCAGCCTAACGGGACAATGAAAATCATTGACAGGAAGAAGAATATTTTTAAGCTGTCCCAAGGAGAATATATTGCCGTGGAGAACATCGAAAGTATATATGGTCAATGCCCTCTTGTGACATCAGTACGACATCAGACCAATCATAAACTTACTACAGTAGTACAATGATATAGAAAAGCACATGCACTTGATACATAAGTGATTATGATATATCATCCATGTCAAATGATTATCTCTAACATGTTCAAAGGTGATATTCCTGATGAGGCAGCTATCAGTATTGTTCCCCCTGTTCCTGTGGAATATGTGCAAGGTTTTATAGGATGGAGCATGCTGGTGTGAATACACTTGACAGATACTGAAACATTATTTACTCTTAGTTGCACTCTATCTTTATGCTTCTCTGCTTGCCTGTACTTGCACATTGTATTTGACACCTTGCCGAAGTTTCCTTCATTCTATTTGGTCTACTCTCTGTCTAATTTATAATGGTGCACAGATTTGGGTCTACGGGAACAGCTTTGAGTCCTTCCTTGTGGCTGTGGTGGTCCCTGAAAGAAAGGCAGTTGAAGATTGGGCAGCAATCCACAATGAGACTGGAGATTTCAAATCATTGTGCACAGACCCAAAAGCAAGGAAGTATATTCTAGACGAGCTCAACAAAACTGGTCAGAAACATAATGTATGTTGATTATGCCTTTTTCCAAGTTGCTGAGTAACTCGTAGGCTTAAATATATTTCTCTTCTAATATGGTAGATGTTGGTACAGCTTAGAGGTTTTGAGATGCTAAAGGCAATTCATTTGGAGCCAAATCCTTTTGACACGGAGAGGGATTTGATAACCCCAACATTCAAACTGAAAAGGCCTCAGCTACTTAAGTTCTACAGGGTATGTCTGATCATGTCTTATTCCTTCGAGATCTTTCTGTTATTTTCAATCTGAAATTGAAATTTTGCATAAAATATGGGTGGTTCATGCCATATCTATACATGAAAAGAAGAAAGGGTGTCTTCTTATTCCTTTTTTCTCCTCCCTTGCCATGTGGCAGATATGGACACAAGGGTGGGTCCTAATGACAGAGGACCTAATGACAGAGGAACCATACCCATCTTATGGATCAAATTTCAACCCTAAATAAGCACTGGAAGTGGTTGAAACCTGAAAGTGAGTTTGACATTCTTGTAATTTTCTCACTTTTAAGACACTTCCCCTACTTATTGGGCTGAAATTTGACCACTGATAGGGGGTCCCTGGAGCCCACCCATGTTTGCCATGGCAAAGGAGCACAACCTTGTGACAAATACAAATTTCACGAAACTTGGAGAAGTATATCTATAATTTAATCCTACGAAGAACAAAAGTGCTTTCATGAGGTTTGTGTAAAATGGTAGGACATTATTGCTTCTATTGGTTCTGTTTTATGCCTTTGATGATGCTCATACTGTCATTGTTTGCAGGACTGTATTGATCAACTGTATAATGAAGCCAAGGCCACAAATAAATGAATGATGTTTGTGTGTCATAGATGTGAAATCAAAGATTTGTTATCCAAAGCAACTATGGATGCTGGCCTAGTTTCATCCTCATATTAAAAATAGTGCTAATTATCTTCTCTTTTTTTTTTGCTTCAAGTGAAAATTATATGAAGCTATGAGCAATCAATGTGCCATTTTCTAAAGCCTGAAAGGGAGGTTCATTACATAAACAAGGAAAACCAATCCTTAGCCTCACAGCTAACTGGTATTCTTTAACAATAGATGTGTTGTGGGTAGGTATTATAGATGGTGACTGGCACAATTGAAGGAAGGCTTAATGTGAGAACTTTAACAATGACTTTTGGGTTTAAAAGTATGAAAGATGACCAAAATACCCTTACCACTTTCATGAAAAAAAAAAAAAAAACAGGGTTTAGCCCTACTATTGCTGAACAAATTAAAAATATATATATTTGAAATTTTATGCGCAAAAGTAGGAAAAATTACCATAAAATCCCTACATTATATGCAATTCAAGATGCAGAACATACTTACAAAAATTATCATATATGCATGATAGATTAAAAAAACCTGAAAATAATTTATAACATTCATTCCCATAGCATGTATGAAATTACCATAATACACATGCTTTGCAAAATAAGCCTAAAATCCTAATTGGTGCCATATAGAACTGTGATAATGATATTTGATGAATAATGATTAATACGAACATGCTGAATAATTGAAAAAAGAAGAAACTAATCAAAACCTTAAAATTACTATAAATGCCACTGTGCATGAAAACCATAAGTCTAGAATATAGTCAAATTTCAAAATAAAGTCAAACAACCATATTACAAGTTTAAATAAAATGAGCTTAAACAAATTAGAACATGAAATGCAAATATTGTTGATATAGGCAAGCCGCCCGCTCTAGGTAAACTAGTAAGCGGCAGGAACATGAGGAACAAGGGAGGGTTAAGGGTCTTTTTACTAAGAGGAAGAGAGAAACACATACCCAGACTTTACCCCTTGACTTATGGTGCTTAGAATGGGTCTAGATGTGATCAGGAAATAAAAGTGGAAGAGTCCTTCCGGACTTAAAACATGGGCTGGCGGGCGTCGAGGCCAAGCTGGTTAGCACTGGACGCTGATTGGGTCTAGGCCCAGCAAAAGTTGGGGTTGGGTCCATTGTTGGGCTATAATGGGCTTTTTTCTTTGGAAAGTAGTAACTTTTATGCACGTCCAAATTTGCATAATTTTGACATGGCATAGGTCTTTATGGATTCCTTAAACCTCTCTTTGGTTGCAAAGAAAGTTATAAAGAAAGGAAGCGAAAATTTTTAAATTAAAAAAATGAAACTTAGTAACAATTATTCTTATCATACTAAGTAATGATGTTTAGATATAGTTTTTATTTTACTTTTCATATCAAAGGGATTTAGATAAAAAATAAAGTGGCTATTAATAATCAATTATGGAATGATTCGAGTTAATAATATAATCATGTGGGGTAATGATTACAAAAAATTTATTTATTTTAGGTTTAAAAATTTCATTTCCTTTCTCTTCCCTTTAATTTCCCTTGTGATCAAAACGGAGCAAATGACATAAAAATCAGTTTTGACCAAATACTAATTCAAAAATCTTTCCAAAGTGGGTAACACTAAGTAACACCATAAGGTTGAAAATAGAAGTTTTTTTTTTTTAAACTGTTTCATATACAAGGATTTCCATGCTATAACACATCCAACTTAAAATCTGGTCAAGAACTATCGGTAGGTCACATCTGGACCATCCCATCATTCAGCCTCTAGCTTAGGAAATTTTTTTCCTTGGGTCAAAATCCAAGGTCTTTTAACTACTTCTTGGCCACTCGGCCAACCAGAGTCATTTAAGTAAATTTTCAGACTTCTTCTTCCTATCACCTCCGTATGTTTCCTAAGGCATAAAACAAGACCCCATATGGTAATCTAGGATATCCATTCACCATCGATGTGCACATTTCAATGGGATAAATGAGGTGTCTACACTTGACCTAATCCTTCGTCATTTTTTTACAAATGCTCCATAGAGGAGAATATTTAAACATAGGATCGAGTTTCTTTGTGCCCACAGTGAATGGGAATTTGTTCACCTTCAGAATTAGGGATGCAGGGGTGGATTTGTGTGGAGAGAGAGAGAGAGAGGGGGGGGGGGGGGGGGAGTAGGGGGTTTTGGACCCTAGGATCACGCGATGAGGTCAAGGGAAACTTTTTCCTTAAACATATACAATTTATAATTTATACTTTATAACTGAAAGACCACATATTCATTTTTGGCCCATGAGCCATCCAAACCATGTAGTAGCGTGGCTACCACCCACCTTCTGTTCTACAATTGAGAGTCTTGAGAGAATGAAAATGGAAGCTGAAGAAATTAGTACAGCCCCAGCAAAACAGGCAAGATCCAGCCCAGTAACCAATGGTATGTTCTTGAATTTCTCCACTACCCCCACCTGGAGTATCATCAGCACTGCATGCCCAATTTTTGATTTTTCCTCAGATACTGACTTCATCTCCACCCATGCTGGAAGCATCTGGAAAGATTATAGACACATGACCAATAATCTCAGTAATAAATTCATAAGTAGATTTATAAACATGCATGCATGCATGCATGAAGGAGATGTGAATCTCCTATTTTTTTCCCCTAGGTATTCATATTAGAAATTTTATTTTTGGGTATATTTCACATTAATTATTCTTGTCCAGTGTTGAAGTATAAGTCTAGCAACATTTTGACTAACCATGAATGTATCCTAAAACTCCATGAGCCATCTATTACTAATAGTAATTAATAGCAGCAAATCTATATATTCTTTTTCTTTCCCCAACTCATATCTAGAATCAAGTAGTTGTTGGTTTTGATTCCTGAATTGTAAACATTTTCCTACGTTACTCTATAACCCAGGTTCTGATTCAAGTGAGTCACCCAAGTTAAGTAAAAGAAAAGAAAATAAAATAAAATAAAAGAAGAAGAAGAAGAAACCTAGTCAAGAGTCATGGAGACTTGTCCGACCAAGTTTAAGAAATGACTAGATCAAGTTTGAGTCAGTCCGAGTTTTCATTGACTCAGTGTGTTTGTAGTCATGTGAAATTCAATGGTTTTGTTTTGTTTTTTTTTTTAATTAGCCAATATTTATACTCCATGAGTTTTCGTCTACAACTAAACAAAATGTAGATCAGTTTAGCCTTTGTTCTTTCTTCTCATATGTGAAACAACCATAGTTCCTACTCCTTTCTCACTGGAAGAAGGTAGATATTGTAAAGAAAAGAAGAAAAAAATGACTCACCCTTACCAAGTTTGACTCATCTTGTCATCAGGTTTTGAAAAGACCACTGGAAAAAAACTTGATTTTCCAACTACAAGTCTTTGGCATTACTATAAATATTGAAAAAATGTCTCCCAATGATTTTATAAAAATAGATTAAAAAAATAATTTGATTGCATTTAATTTTAATGACCAAGGGCAGTGCACTGACATGAAGGTGAAAAAGCCCAAAAAAGTTGGATTGAGGAATCAGTCTTGTGCTCCCTCTCTTCATAAACTTGGAACCAACAAAGAAAACATATAATCCAGTCCCAAAAATAAGCATGGCGGTTCCTAGAAGAAACATATCTGTCAAAAAAAAAAAAGTCATATCGTTACTTCTTAGCAACCAAAAAATCCCAACAATCAAAACTAATGTCTTCTGGTTCTATTGAAAGAGAGAAAGTGAGGGGTGGGTGAGGAACATATATACCTATGGCCTCAATAAGTAGCTCAACCACGTGTCCTTGATCTGAATTTTGCAGCATCAGATGAAAATAATTCAAATATGATTCTATGATAAGGACACAACCCTGCATTAATTTCATAGCCATTAAAGAAAGAGAGTAGTTAAGGAAGCAACCCTGCAATATTAATCTGGTTTAAGAATTTCTTCAGTAGTAAAATGCTGGTAGTACCTCAAAGAAACACAAGATTGAGCCCAACAAGGATCCAGCAACAGCAAACAATGTAAAAAACCTGCAATCAATGAATGCCTGCATGGTAGATCAAGCTTATACAAATTAGTTATAAGAGGTATTAGGGTTCCACGGGAAAGCAATTATGTGGAGGTATATGGTTTCTACCTTAAAATGATACAGAAGATAATGGAAAAATAATAACAAACAATGCACACAAGTTTATGAGGTTTAGCAAGATTACTACCATCCTGCCTGTCGAGGCGTTTACACTAGTATTCTGTGGATTAAATTGTGACAGAATATAAGACATTGTACACCAATAAAGATTTGGATAACCTCTCTTTAATGGAAATTTTTATAAGAAAGTCTCAACAAGTGGTATCAGGGCAGAAGATTATAGAAGCACCTACCGTCTCGAAGAACATCTCAACCTTTTGTCTCCATGATTTCCTTTCGACATGAGAACTTAAAATCCTAAGAGCTGTTTCTGTTACATTTGTTGAAATCGTGTTCTCAGAAGCAACCGATTCTTTCCATGCAACTGCAGATAACTTTCTCTGATCATGACCATTCCCAGCTGAAACTACTACCACCTTCTGATCTCGATCTCTAGTCACCCTTGTTTTGCCTAAACATCTTAGCAACGTTGATGAAGAGGAAGACGAAGGAAAATAAAAATTCTGTGGAGAATTGGAAGTGCGAAGCATTAATCTATTAACCCCTGCCATTGATGAGAATTAGTTGGTGTTCTTGGTAGCTGATCAGTCTTTTTATATTATATTGTGTGCCGAGGGAGGATGGATCAAAAAGGTCAAAGTGAAGTGTACAATAGTGACATTCGCGGCTCTAATAAATCGTCTTTTTCTCTTCTCTTTTGTTGGAGAGCTCCTAGGTTTGAAGCTGAAGCTGGCAAAGAAAAAGGGTTTGTACGTAGACATTACTAACCATATGGTTCTTTCTGTGTTCATGGAGATGGTTGGGCCGCACACGTGTCGTTTTTAGACGTATTCTTCACAGTAAACACTTCCCCTTCTATTTGGATTGCTATTGGCTGTCGTTCATTTTTATATGTATATATATATATTTTTTATTGAGAGCTGGTAGTTGCAGTCTTGCAGAGACGACTGATAACGAATCCACACAATAAAATTTCATTCCTGAGTTTGAAGAATTGATGGTTTGATGTGAAGGGCAGGGAAGCTTTGGCCGTTCGTGAAAAAAGAGGAAGCAGAGCTTTCCTTCCTAGTTTCCTTCTTACTTTCCTTTTGGTAATGTCACAATTCATAATAAGTTAACAACCACTAGAAAACAGGCAAATGTCATCTTATAGCAAAAATTTTGGGAAAATTATTTGATTACCTACTTTTAGATTTTTTTTTTTACAAAATTAACCACTCTATATGACAATAATAAACAAACTCAGATTTGGATTTTCGTTAAAACCCAATTTTGAGTAATCAAGTAATTTTCCCAAAAAATTTTGCTATCGCTGAAATCCCATATCAGACTGTCCTATTGATGAACCGAGTGGTATTGATATCTGATTTTATTACTCCCAATGGTCCATATGATGATATTTTGATGTATTTCGGGCATTTTTTCTTATGGAGGTTTCAGTTGATGGACCTTTAAATCTATTACTATAAAGTTGTTTGATGATAGCACTAAAAGTATGTTGGGACTTGTTTATTTAATTATCATTAATTCCTACTTGTTATTTTTGAAAACTTACTTGTGATCTTAGAGGGTCTATATTTTAATTTGCTTTCTAAAGGACACCTTAGATCTCATGATACTAAAAAACCTACAAAAATAATGATGAAACAATCTTGGTAAGAACCATTGAAGATCGTTTAGGAATTGGTACCACTCCGTCCCATTAGTAAACGGGACTGAGATCTAAGTTTGGTCTCATTAATTAAATGGGACGATATTGAGATTAGTATCTTTGATACCGATACCAATATCAATACCGATACAAATCATTCCGATTCACACCCTTAAATCTGGGTTTTATGGGTTGGGTAACATTATCCTTGTACTGAAAACCCAGTGGCTTGGACCGATCCAGATTTGATTGCATTGGAATCTCACGACTCTGGATTCGGACCACCTAATCCAAACGGCCAGGAGGGCTTGACATGTTTCCTGCCAATAGATTCTGAGCATTGATAAAAATGTAAGGCAGGTACAATAAAAGGAACAACACATTCACTGGCCCAACAAACTTAGGAAACAGCAAATCCCATACCATACAGTTTCTGTGATGGTTTGGAGCTTCTCTAACCTAGCAGTGGTGTTAATCGGTCCCACAATTTTAAGTCCCACATAAATTTGGTTTGTTCATAGCCCCCTGGGCTAAATGAGTCGATATTGTTCAAGAAGCAAATGATCCATCCATTTTCCACTACAAATTTTTAAATTTAAAAACACAACTTTTGTAATTATCACCACTTTATGAATTGCTGTTTTTCTTTCTTTTTTTACTTTCAAACCAAAAGATTTTAACTACATGGGTAAGTGAAAACTAATAACCAATTGTAAAATGATTTTAGTATTCATGATATAATGACAAGAGCAATGATAATATATTTTTTTTTCAATTTCTTTCCTTTGATTTCCTTACAACCAAAAGGGAGCATAAAGAACAGAAACCCAAATCAATTTTAGGGCTTTATTTAAAGAAAAAAAATGGCATTATGGATTGTGTACATGTGTGCCTCGTGAAGGGAGAAAAAGAATGGGAGCTGCACAGGGATAGCAAGAGATGAAAGACTCCCTTTTTTTTTTTTTTTCCCAATTGATTTCAAAGCCATCCTAATAAATTGAGACAAAAATAATCAGTCGAAATCAGACTCTACACACTAAATTCTGAATCAAATTGGCCAATCCAGATTCAGGATTTGTAAAATATTATACTTAGTGAAGGGAAGTGGGAAGAGAGAGAGAGAGAGAGAGAGAGAGAGGTGAGTGGGGGGATGTAGCTCAAAAGTGCTTGAAACATAATCACAGTTGAACCTCATTACTTATGAGGGTGAGAGTGACGACGTTTTATCATCATCGCCACATTTTCCCCTTTCCCCTTCTCACACCGACCACCACCTCCCTCAATTACTTCCACCACCACCAACCAAACACAGATGTCTTGAGCATTACAAAACATTTCAGTAATCATTCGGCAATCAACTAACTACATTATATATGTTTGTTGAAATTAAAGTGTGAAAATATTTAAAAAGAAAATACTCTTATCAATGATTATCAAGCCAAAGATTCAATTCAAATTATATACTTTATCAATTGAAAATCTCCTCCCAAAAACTACAGAACATCAGAAGAGAAAACAAAACCCCATTAAAAATAGATCAAACAATCGCTCTGTTCAGTGTCTGCGATCTCAGGGACAAAGAATCAGTAAGACAAATCTATTTCAAAATCAGAGAAACCCTAAAAGAAAACTTGCAAACCCAGTAAAAAGAAATGAAAACCCATTAACAATCTGTAGTGAAGAGTTTCTCTCAGACAAATGCCTCGATTTGTCGTCACGGGAATAGAATGGAATTAGATCAGACTCGTCATCTGTAATTTGTTCATCACGGAGAAACACATCACTACGCCCTTCGTCCAAAAACCACCGAACCAAGCAGAAAAGAACAAACCAATATCCTATCAAAACTGCAAAATAAACTAAAACGAAGTTGTTGGATCGAACATCACTTTCAGCAAAACATAAAAATGAATCATAGATCACTAAATAAGAGGAAATGAGAGAGCCAATGATTGCTTGCTCACAAAATAAATATTTCGACCAGAAAAAGATAAGTTGAAACGAAAATGCACACAGCTAGTGCGCCGTCAGGCGTGCTTCTTGGTTAATATAGATGTAAAAATTTAGGGTTAGGGTTCCATTATATGAACAGCACAAAATTACAAAAATCTCCTTGCTCGCTTTACACTTAACTTGGGTAAGCATGAAATTATAGAGATAAAGAAACTCTTGGACCTTTTCTAACCATGGTTTAAAGTATCGCTATCCAATCCCTTACTCAACTCGAATTGGATTGGATTCAATTCCTGCTTTTGATATTTTTTTTTTTTGGGTAAAGAGCTTTTGATTTTATTTAATCTATAGGGGTTGGGAGGTCATTTTATAGAGAGCAAAAGAGAAACACACATGGAAGAATAGAACTGGCGCAAGAACTATATTCCTAGTCAGAAACCATTTCCCCTTGATTGAATTAAATTATGAAATTTAACACATGGTTAATCTAGATTAGGTCCCTCAATTCAACTATTGAAATAAACATGTCATTTATGTACATGGAAAATAAATATTTTATGATAATAATAATTCACTTTCAAAATAATAATAAAAATAATCCCATTCTACATTCGATGACTCCCAATCATAGATTTAATTATCGATATCGATATCTGCTCATACCAATATAAATCAGTGGGTATCAATCACTTTTATCTTGCTTTTTCAATATAAATATATATATATATATAAATTTACTCCTAAAACAATATGATTAACCAATCCGAATCAATCAAGTATCAATATCTATCGATACTTGAAACCATGCTCCCAAATCTATTTCCTGCCTAGCTAAAGTTGAGAAATCTCAACGTACCCAAGGCCAGTTCTTTTTTTTTTCCTTAACACCCAAGGCCAATTCTACCAGGCTAGGTTTCAAACACTGTACAGACTTGATCCTAGACTGAATTTTATATTTCTCGTATACATATAATTGAATTATGAAGGATCCACTTAAAGGTTGTTGATGCGGTTGAGTCATAATAGAGTCTGATCTCAACAAATATTGAAGGACAAGAAAACCTAAAATTTTCATTTAAAAAGAAAACAAAAAAAAAAACCCTCCAATCTCGATAAAGGATCTTTTGACACTAGCCACTTGTCACTCGATAGGAAGCCATTTGGCTCTCTCCCTGACGAAGGTTTTCTTTTAACACATTTCACAATAGAAGTCCAAATAACAATGCAGGTTTTAACAAATGATACAATGGATAGTTTTGCTCAAATTGAAAACCAGAATCTAATAATATTTGTAGGGATAAATAAGACAAATGACACAAATGATTTGTCTGCTTACACTGCAAACCACAGGAAATCCCATAGCTGCATTCCAGAGGGACTAGATGAAGTGGAGTACCAAGGCCCAGACAGGGTAAACCAACAAAATGATAATCCCCAATGTGTTTGAGATACCATGAGTCCGTGTGAAGGAATTCCTGAACCCACCGGATGCACGGATGTGCTCTTGTAATAGATAACACCCAATGCCAAGACAAATTACGATGCCGACCCAACTGCTCCTCAGGGTGTCTGCGAAAAAGCTTGGAGCCACAACCAGGAGAAGAATCAATGATCCAGGCATCTCCAGCCAGTCTGCACCCACCCACATACATCAATTAATAGGATGAGCATCAAACAGCTACTCTGGTGAGTCTTCACATATAATAAGGAAATGTAAACATTTCAGTGAGTATATGTATCTTATGTACCTGAATGACAGCCTTATGTTCTATACAATGTCCTTTTTTTTTTTTTCTGGGTAGGAAGGAGATTCATATAATCAAGGGAGGGCCGAGAGATGAGTCTAGATACAAAGCATGGGAAACAAAGGGGGAGGGTTATGATTCCAATAAACAAAATGGCGATTCTTGAAACCAAACCCGCCAGCAAAAAGGTCTGCTACTGCATAGGTACAATATGAACAACCTGAAACTGAGATCCGAGAATAAGGCAATCATTTATGATGGTATCAATTCTCCATAGGATGGAAGCAGACTCGCCATTGAGGATATTAACGACCATAAGGTTATCACTCAATAATGATATGATTAAAATTTCTGGAGAGAGCAATCTGCATACCAAGACGAACTGCTAAGGCTTCTGCTACATAAGCATGATTAAAACCCACATGTTCAGCAAAGCCACGGATGAAGAGGCCATTATCATTTCTGGAAACACCTCCCACACCTGCATGACCAGGGTTACCAATCGATGAACCATCAGTGTTGAGCTTTAGAAAACCAGATGGAGGGGGAGTCCATGAAATCCAAATTGTGGTTCTATGAATGGATTGTGGCTTCTGAGCATGGAACAATTCAAGAGCAAATGTCTGATTCTGTAAAAAATGTGTTTAAGTTTGTCTCGAATTCTTGACATGTTTTGAAGATTGATCCGATCCGACATATTTTGGTGGTGACCCAAATGGGAAATTTTCTGAGATCTGTGATGGAAGCAGAGGGGTTGGGTCGACCCGCAATTTGGAGTATATATAATGTATTGTTGCTTGTTGAGAAAGTCATTGTATTTTAGAGTTTTTCGAGCTAAGGTTTCAGGGCGAGTTTTTCATCGCCGCTGCTAGGGTGTAATTTCTCTTCTGCATAGTGAATCATTTTCTTCTTCGCCTGAGGACGTAGCACACCACCCTGGTGTGTGAACCTCGTTAAATATCTGTGTCGTACGGATCTATTGTCTCTTTATTATTCGTGCTTCTTGGTGTTTGATCTTACAAAATGGATTGATCATTGTTATTTAAGTATCGTGTCTAGATAGCTGAACAACAGATCCCAAATGATACTGGCCATGTGCGAGCAAAGCCAATTCTTGAGCTGAGAAGGCACTTTGAGAGCAAGGGATCTAGCAATCCAAGAGTTAATGGAAGCTGAGAATTGAGGGAGAGGGGACTGCCGAGCAAACTTTCAAACATCAGAAGACACAGGACATGATATGAATAGGTGTTCAGATGTGAGAGGAGAGAAGTTGCATAAACGACAAGTAGGAAGGATGTTACATAGATCTTAGAATAAGAGTAGTTTCTATTTTTATAGTTTCTAGTCTTGTAATAGATGCTCTGTTATTTAACAAAAAGAATGGCTGGACAAAGGCCATGATTTGAAGAATGAAAGAAGGGATGGCTTAATGCTGGTTTACACTGAAATTCAACCGCTGTGAGAGACAACTTGGGTGAGAGGCCCTTGTGGAGATAGGAGGGAGACCTTCTCTGTGGTCGGTAGATACCTACGTATACTTCTCATTCCCTCTTCTTCTCCTACCATCTTCCCCTTTTATTTCCGCTGCAACAGGGATTACTGCTGGTTTACCACTATCAGAATTGAATTGTGGTTCCCCTGTTTTTCATGTCTTTTGCTGCAACTCTAAAAGGGTTATATCTCTACATCCAACCATTGATGCGTGAGAAATTCTGGGGTTCATACCTAATAACCGGACTCATCCATCAACCAAAACTTGGTTCTGAACTTCTGATCTGTTCAGCTGTTAGGTAGTTCTTGGTAGTTACTAATTTCTGAAACCCAAGTTTCTACTTTGAAATACCTGTTATTTCCAGCCTATCTAACCATTGGGTTTTCCCCAAATTTTAGGTATTAATACTATTTTTTTAGACCTACACTCGGCCAGGGTTTGAATTAAATCTGATAACCACATTTTAATTTCTACTCTCTTAAATCTGGTACAATTAATGTCCTGCGATCCTGGTTATTTTGTTTTGGTCATTAATGGTTTGTGATTAGGAATCCATCATTTTGGTATCAAACTATGGAGGCACAGCAGAGCCACTATTTTATGGGATGATATCGAGGGTTATGAATACAACCTACGACTGAAGGAAGATCATGCAGATCTAATTTGGCATCACAATGAAATTTGTGGACAACTTTTTTTACAAGATGGGGAGAATTGATGCAGTTCAGAAGAACAAGAAAGCCAGCAACAAACCAGACCATCAAACTGTACTATGAATGAACTAATAATATGTGTAATTTTGAGTGTCCAAAGGGTTGTATGGGCCATGGGATTTATTTTTTTGGGTTTACTTTTGCAGTGGGCCAAACTCTATAAACCCAAATACTTGAGTTTTAAGTCCTAAACAGGATTGAGTAGTTATTTTATGTTTTCTTAGTCATAAAGAATATTAGGTTTCTATAATTTGAGTTTCTATTTCCTTGTAAATTTTATATTAGTTGCCTTTTTGTAATTCTCTCCATTAGCCAAGGAGAGTTTCTATTTTTTGTAACAAAGTAATTTATAAAAAAAGGAGGAGGCAGTTCCTAGCCTCCCACGATTTTGACAGAAACCCTTTGAATGCTATGTGCATGTGTGTGAGTGTGAGACACAGCAAACCTTGGCGAGATTCTAAAGTGGAGATTGGGGAGAGGCCATCTCCTAGTTGGTGGGAGACCAACAATCCATTTCTATCTTTATTCTTCCACCAATCCCTTGATCCCTATAAGGCTATATAACTCTTTTCTGAACCTGTCCAAGTCCAAGCTTTTATCATCACACCAAAAGCAACCACTTATTACATACAAACATGGCTCAACGATTGGAACCATTTCTAGACAATAGAATAGAATTAATTACTAAGTAGTAAAAATGAAATCAGTTTAGGGGGGAGGGAGGAGGGGGGAGGAAAGCTTCAGTTTCATTATATAAAATGGCAGTGGAAATCTTATATCTGCAGGACCACACCTGAGAGAAGCTCGAAGGCTATGGAGGAAACAATAGCTGTTTGCCATGGCTAATATAGCTAACGTCCCTTGGAAGATTGAGGATGACAATTCAAAGAAAAAAGCACATTTTAGGTAAAGATAATCCACCCAATGAACAACTATAGTACAACTCAAAATCCAAGACTTAATATGGGATGTTTCAAAACCTAAAACATTTGATGGAATAACCCTTTTCCAGGCACAATGGAAGCCAAAGAAAATCCCAGGTGCAGAAAATTGACACTCGCCCAATTTGATTAGCATTTTTTAGAGCAAAGTCAAATCTGATGGCAAGCCTGTCTTGGGCTTTACTTCTCACCTAGAGGGCTGGGTACCTGCAAACTAAATGGGCCAGTATTGGACAGAAGGCCCAAGCTTTTTGCTTGCTATAAATACTTGGTAACTGAAAAAACATAACTAGAAAGTTTAAGCGCATACTTTCACTCAAGTCAGTAGAAACATGATTCATCAAGATTGTTAGACCAGAAACACATACCTGGAAAGCGTCGTGGGAAGAAAAGCCGTAATACAACTGCAATAAAGGCAATCCATTTTCCAACCTCCCCACTGCACCATAATCAACTTGAATTAGTTTATGTGAGAATATAAAAGAAGAAAAAACTGATCCAAAGAACAAAAATGAATTAACAGTAAAGATGATCACCTTAACAAGTTGAACAATACTGAAGGAAGACTGAAGAAAATATAAGGAATTAAAAGTGAAGTCAGCATGTTCGTCCTCCAGTTTGTTCGGTCCAAAACCAACAGGTAACTGCAGTAAGAATATAAGAGAATGCTGTTAACAGATAACAATTGCTAGCTCTGTAAACGGAAGTAAAGATGCATCACGGTATATGGATCCACACTAGAGTTACAAATCCCAGAGTAGTGATGGCATCATTATGCCAAAAGGCTCCAATAAGGATTTTTAGTGACTAATGAACTATTTTTCTTTTAATAGACAATTACAGAGAATTAATAAAACCCTTCTGTTATATAAAGAAACTAAAGCAGAAAATTTCCTCTTTTATTAATATAAAAGGCTCTTCCAGCAAAGACGAGCAGTCAAAAATTTTTCTGACCAAATTAGTTAGTTCTTTGTCTCAATATCTCTCACTTCTGAGCAATAATATAAATCCATCTATCTCTAAATCTAGAAAATGGGCTCATTTTCTAGTAATGCGAGTGGAACTCTGATAGGAACAGCAAATGAAAATATGAACTATAGCTTCCACACAAAGTCCAAAGAAAACAAATGATAATTAGATGTAGCAGCTAATGAACAGATGCATCAGAAAATCAGCACATTAATTTCCTATGCAGATGCTGCCAAATTGCACTGACAGAGCTTCATGACTAGAAGTAGCAAGATATAGGAAATTAACCCAGCAAATGGGACAGGACTTCATGATCATACTCAAAAATATGCACGTAATCGAGTATGTTGCTGTAAATGGTGGCCATGACTCTTTGGCTTACAAGAGATAACGATTTAACATATACACCAAATCGTGGTTTAAAATGTAAAATATCTAATCCTAGACTTTTTTGAGTTGAATAAATGCTTTGAACTGTCTAACTACATGAAAAAACAACATATTGTCACAAAGGTCTTGCAATTTTCAGATCAACAAAATTGCCGACCATGATAGTTCCTTTTAAATGGAAAGCTCTCCACTTGATAGAGGCATGCCTGAGGGGCTAAGTTAAAAATAGCAGCCGTATTGGTTGCTTGACAAGCCATTTACACAATTTTCTTCTTGAAAAGTTCCCTCCCCTCCCCCTTCCCCAACCCCCCACCCCCCCCCCCCCAAAAAAAAAAAAAAAAAAAAAGACCACAATAAAGGGCTAAATATATGACAAACAACAATGTATGTACCACAGCAGATTAAGGTATAAAAGGGAAGCAACGGATGAAAATCTTTTCAACGTCTTAACTGAAGCAGAAAAGTTCATATGAAACATGGGGATTGCCAAACTGAACAAGTAGTTGCATATGGAAACATGGGGAAATGAATCAGAAAAGTTCATATGGAACATCGGGATTGCCAAACTGAACAAGTAGTTGCATCGATTAAGACGAACCAAATCAAATTGACAGGCTAAAGCATAACTAATATGATCAAACAAGATCACGATCAGGAAATAATGAGACAAAGAGGACGTAATCCATCAGATTATCACAAGACCGCAAAACCAGAGCAACTTATTATTCCTTTAAACAGGTATCACAAACACAAAATCACCCAGAAAACGGAGATTTTACTCAAAATTGAGTAATTCAACTTATCAAGAAGTGGATATGAGAGAGAGAGAGAAGCGGGGACTTACATTGCAGCAAAGGAAGCCACCCATTTAAGAAAGGTAGTTCCAAAACCTAGGCCTCCCAACTTGACTGCATGAGTGGCAAGCTTCTTCGCGGCATTGCCTAGCTCCTTCAGATCGGAATTGATCAGCTCACTCGTCGTCGGATCAGTTTTCATGGCCAAATAATCCATCCTCCCCATTGTTCAGATCTAAAGGGAAAAACAAAAAATTAATAAAAGAAAAAAAGGGTACCAGATTCACAGTTGCAGAAGAAGAATTTCACAGGAAATGGAAACAGAGAGTGAACACTGATCCCTCAAAACCCCAAAAGTCCGACCTCTTCGGTTTCCTTCTGGAATGATTTGGGTCCTATGCTCACAGATAATACTAAATAGAGAGAGAGAAGGAAAATCAACAACTTTTTAAATACCATACATAACTGAACAAGAGTGCCACTTTGACGCCACGTGTGGACAATCCATGCACCGTGCGTCACCCGAGTTCACTCTGATTGGTATGAGACAATGCATCACCTTTGCGACAACTTTAAAAATAAATATTTTTAGGTTTGACCCAAGAAAAAGAAAAAAAGATGTTGACGTGGAAGTTGGAGAGTGGAGAATACGCTTGATAAATTTTTATTTTTTTTTTGTCAAAATTGATTTCTCATTTTCCTAATTTCATGAGTGGAATTGCAAATTCTGCTGCTTACTTTAGCTAAATTTGGCTAAAGGGAATTCGGGGCCAATCAATTTAAACTACTCATCGTTTCGATCCATCACGTATTTACCATGGTAGAAAAAAAAAAATAATGTCAACGCATCCTTCTATTGGCCTGCATATATAAATGTAAAAAAATTAAGAATATTCTTTAACATAGATTGAAGATGTTTTCACACATCCTTTTATTGACCTACATATCCCCATAGGAGCCACTTGAATGGATAGATTCCTTTGTCCTTTGATATTTTGTAGTTTTTTTTAGATTTTTTTAGTGAAATTTTAGATATTTATGATCATTGATGATTGTATTGACAATAAACCATGCGAATGGATAGATTCCTCTGCCTTTAGATATTTTGTAATTTTTTTTAAATTTTTTAGTGAAATTTTAGATATTTATGATCATGGATGGTTGTACCGACAAGAAGTCATACGAATGGATAAGTTCCTCCCCTCTTAAATATTTTGCAGTTTCTTTTAATATTTTTTTAGTGAAATTTTAGATATTTATGATGATTGATGGCCGTACCGACAAGGAACCATGGGAGAATTTTCTCCATCAATTCAAATTTTCAAAATTCTATAAGTGGACCCACTAACCACTGTCTTTTGTCCTAGGTTTCCTGTTTCATCTTCTTTCTCCTCTTACTCTCATTCCCTGCTCTCCTCTAAGCCATTCACTTCAAACCGTCAACCAAACAATCTCTTGGAGAATTCATGTGTGATTCCAACATTAGTTGCAACCAAGGTTTCAAATATCGATTCGATACCTGGTTGATACCCAATCCCCGATCCCCGATCCCCGATCCCCGATCCCTGATCCCTGATCCCTGATCCCCGATCCCTCTTCCATGGAATGTTACTCAGTACAAGTAATTTTGTTCAAAAATCAATTTTATGAATAAAAGAGAACAATACTATCAATATAATAATACATATCAATATCAGCATCGGCCAAAATCAATACAGATAGTGTGGCACTCATGAGCATTATTGATCAATTCTCACTCTAGTACATTAATTAAGTGCCATATGCATTATTAATCAATTCTCGCTCAAGTATATTAATTATTGTATTTAAATAACAAACGAACTTGGATTATCTACATGTGCATTCACCTGAATGTAGATGTGAGGCCGCAAGTGAAATAAACTAAGAAATCTGTATTTATCAATAGGGAGAAAGAATGTTATTTGATCACGGGGCCCAATGTTATAACAGAACCAATGGGAGTATACGGCGTCCAAGCATCCAACAAGGGGGTCGGGATAATCATTTTAGTGCCACCGTATTTGGAGCTGAGATGGTAGAATTGAATGTCATTGATTTTAATACACATGCCAACCTCTCCAAGGTGGAAAGATCCATATATAGATCCTTGGATCTTGAACAAAGTATTGAAAACCTTGGGCTTTACACAAAACTCGTCCAATAAAATTCTTTGTTCCTATCATGGAAAGAATAGGACTTAGCAGAGAGAAAGAGACAGAACTTTAGGAAAACAGCTACCTTTTGTTAACCCCACCAAAAACCCCATTAATCATGTAAAAAATTACTAAGAATTCATGATTAGATGAAGAAATAACTTTAACCTGTTAGGATGTCTAAATTAGGGGAAGCTGTCTAGAGAGTAATCATTTGGTGTTTTGGAAAGATTATAATGCCATCTTAGGATGTGAAGTTGATGAAAAAGATTCCACAATCATAACCTTCTAGAGACCATGCACTGTAATTTCTAAAAATTACTAAGCATTCATGATTAGATGAAGAAAGAACTTTAAGAGGTTAAGATGTCTAATTATGGAGAAGCTGGCAAGAGCGCAATCATTTGGTGTTTTATAAAGGTTAAAATGCCATCTCAAGATGTTATGTTAATGAAAAGACTTCCCAAATCACTGCTTTCTTTGAGACCATGCACAGTACCAAATGTGGGGAAGCTGGTCACATTATGAATAAATGTGAGAAGTTTGGGTATAGTTGACCCTTCATTTGGCAAAGTGAAAAGAAGCCCAAACTGGTAGGGATAATTGAATAGAATATTTATAATTCAACACAAGCTTTTTTTAATGATATTTCATTGCAATCCTATGAATTGCCCATTTTCAATTTCATAATTTGGTGGGAATGCAATGTCACACTTAAATATATCTAAACAACATATGTTTTTGGATCGAGTTTTTCTAATGCCATGATGAAGGAATCTATACTCTCATTCATTATTGCAGCCTATCGACAGCATACAATGGTGTGTGCGGGGGAGAGTTGGGGAGTGATGGAGGTCACATATGGATCGTCCCATTATTCAGCCACCGGTGAAGGAAAATTATGTCTTATATTATTAGTTTCAGATTGAATAAGGGGAAAAAAGAGAGGGTTCCAAACCTAAATAAACATCCGTATCACCCACGAATCTCAATGGCCAAGAATTGAATTGGCAATTGACGTGGAAATGAACTATAGAATACCTAGAATCTCACAGAAACATCCTCTAACGACCCCAAGATTAGCTCACGTTGTCGGACTGATTGTTGTTGTTGTTTGCTTCTATGCCATACTGTTCTACTCTACAAACAATCGTTAGTTTTGGGTTCATGTGATGCTAATCTCCTGTCACTTCTTGTTTTCCCGTAGATTTGAAGCTTTTTAAGATGGTCAGTCATGCCTTGCACGGACACCATACATATTTTAGCTCCGGTTGAGCTTCATGTGGCTTCATGTGTTTAATAGTGCAAGATAGCCATTATAAGGTTTAGTATGTATTTATATGGACAAAAAATTGTGTAGTCTTGGAATTGGCTAGACATGGGACTGCTATTTTATATGGGTACACAGATAACACCAAATGTTTCGACAATGACAAAATATACAGATACACTTCACCAAGAGAAAAGAAAAAAGATAAAGTATACAGATATCCATAAACTAGAGTCAAGCCAACAGGTTGCGTCTCTTCATTTCACTTCACACGGACGTGAGATGTGTTGGTATGCTTGCTAATATAACAGCTTTTTCAATCTCAAAATAGGCTGTGGTGTCAAGAAAAAGTGACAAATATCGATTATTTGTAGGGGCTTGTGCTTTCATTCTAGGGTAGTTTTTGTCTATTCTCCGGCTGCAAGTGGAATAGATGAATGTAGCAAGTATAGTCTATAAAATGATATTGATTAAATTGAAATTTTGACATCCGCCTCATGTTTACCTTCCATATGGATAATGCATCGGAGACCTTCTCCTTCAAGCATTATCTCTTAGAGTTCTTCCATTCAATATGTTCATAAGTTGGTGTTATGATCTCATATCTGTCTTATGGCTATGGGGGGCTAATCTCGCATCGGTTACAAAAAAAATTTGATGTAAATTGATATGGTCTTAGGTTTTCTTATATTATAAGTTGATTTATGGAAAAAATTTGGCTGCTACTCCAGTTGTAGTCAAGTAGCTGCAACCGCTTATTGGCAGTCAAAAAAATGGAATAATTCACTTCCCCCTAGGGTTCACAAATACCCTCCTAGGTTATAGTATTTTTCAAAATACCCTTTAGATTCCATTTCTTTGGTTGCCACAAGGATTAGAGCTACTTGGCTGCAACCCGGGCAGCAGCTAAATTTCGTCCTTGATTTATAGGGTTGAATTCTTCTAAAATTGTGGACATCACTCTCTAAAAATAAATTAGAGAAAACAATCTCCATTAATAGGCATAAAATTTATGAGTCATATGATGAAACTATGGGAGAATGTAATAGAAGTTCACTTAAGAAGAGAAACTAATATCTCAGGGAACCAATTCGATTTCATGCTTGGGAGATCCAACATGGAACTGATCTACCTTCTTAGGAGACTTATGGAAAAAGTCATAACTTACAAGAGGGATCTCCATATGGTCTTCATCGACCTTGAAAAGTCCTATGACAGAGTTCCCAGAGATTTAATATAGCAAGTTTTAGAGGAAAAAGAAGTGTCAAGTAATTATGTGAATATAATTAAAGACATGTATGGAGATGTGGTGACTAGTGTGAGATCTATGGGAGGCCAAGGTGTTGAGCTCCCAACTAATATCGAGTTACACCAAGGATCCGCTTTGAGCCCTTACTTATTTACATTTTTCATGGACGATTTAACCAGGAATATTCAAGGAGAGGTCCAGTGGTGTATGCTTTTTGCAGATGATATTGTTCTGGTTGGTGAAACAGTGCTAGAGATTAATGAAAAGTTGGAACTATGAAGATATACTTTAGAATCCAGGGGTCTCAAGATAAGTAGAACGAAGACGGAATATATGAGATGTAGCTTCAGTCGATCGAGGATGGATAGTGAGAAAGTGAAAATTGAGGGGAGAGAGATACCGCAAAGTGACTATTTCAGATATCTGGGCTCTACGTTAAACAAAGAAGGTGAGATTGATGATGATGTTTCTCACAGAATTAAAGTAGGATGGATGAAATGGAGAAGGGTGTCTGGAGTGTTATGCGATCTACGTATTCCTCCAAAGCTCAATAGAAAATTCTACAGGACTGCCATAAGACCAGCTATGATGTATAGTACAGAATGTTAGGCAGTCAAGAAGCGTAACATAGATAAGTTGAATGTGGCTGAGATGAGGATGTTGAGATGGATGTGTGGCAAAACCCTAAGAGATAGAATAAGAAATGACCAAGTTATATCGGATTTAGGAGTTGTCCCAATTCAAGATAAGCTCAGAGAATGTCGATTGCGATAGTTTGGCCATGTCCAAAGGAGTCCCTTGGATGCCCCCGTACGGATGAGTGACTAGATGTAGATGTTTGGAGCTAAAGGGCAAGCCAAAAATAACCATTGACGAATTAGTTAGAAAACACATGCAAAAGTTAAGTCTTTCACCCGAATATGGCATCTAACAGGGCTGCCTGGAGGGCTAGAACCCAAGTTTTCGATTATTCATGAGTGGGATGCCCCAAGTTTTTTTTTTTTTTTTCAAATGCATGTGAATCCATGTAACCGACCCCATTTAATTGGGATAAGGTTAAGCTTTGTTGTTGTTGATTCTCCATTAATAGTTATATTATGGCAATCATGGTAATTTGATCGTTTTGATATTTTATTCTCTTTTTTTTTTTTTTCTTTTTGAGGAAATATCGCTCCCCTCCCTTCAACTATGGAAAAATATCAACTTGTTCCTATACTTTTTCAAAAATATCACTCCCCTCCCCCTAAACTAGGGGTGTCAATCGGTCGGTCCGGATCAATTCGGTCAGGGTTGAGTCGGTTTCGGTGTGAGAAAGTTGAAACCAAAACCGAACCAATAAGGAAATTCCGGTTTCGATTTGGTTTCGGTTTCGGTGCGGTTTGATTTCGGTTTGTCTTCGGTTTCTTAAATCGATTTGTAACCGGGTTGGTTTTGGTTTTTGGTCTAGTTTGGATTCGAATTTCCAGACAAATGTATACAAAACTATGCAAATTTTGATTTTTTTAATGAATTTTAGAGTGTTTCGGTTTCTTACCGGTTTGGTTTCGGTTTCGGTCTGGGTTTTGAGTCGGTTTCGGTTTGGTTTCGGGTTCATCCGGTTTTCGGTGCGGTTCGATTTGGTTTTGGGGTTGCAATACTCGAAACCGAACCGAACCAATAAGGCTTCGGTTTGGTTCGGTCCATGTTGTTATCGGTTCGGTCCGGCCGGTTTTACCGGTTCGGTTTAGGAATTGACACCCCTACCCTAAACACAGATCCTATCTACCATCCCCAACCATTTGAAATGGCTGTTAAGTCAGTCAAATTTTTTTATAATACCTAAACTACCCTCATTCATGTAAAATCCCATTACACCCTCTATGAACTAAACCCCTTTTGCCATATACTTGTCGATCAGAACCCCTTTCTTCACGCTCAGCCCTCTCTCTCTGCATCCCCTTCTTCGTTTCATGGAGCTTCGATTGGAGCTCTTGAGAAACTCAACTTTAACTCCATTTCTCTCATCCCCTTCTTCGTTCCAAGACCAAAGGTATCTCTATTGATTGCAAAGTAGGTTCAGGGGATGAGCTCAGGCTTTATTTCAGCATCGATAGACTGAGGGTTTTGCAGGATTGGAGGGAGTTCATTGAGATAAACCTGGTATAATGCTGATATCTTAATGTAAAATAGTAGCTTTCAAATTGGATCAGATAAAGAAACTTGAAACCATTTAAGAGGCCGATTCCCGATCAGCCCAACTGACTAGTATGATTTGACTATAAAATTCTCAACTCAACAGTTACTGGTAAACCTTCTTCATCCAGATTTCTAGTCCTCATTCCAAATTGAAAAACTGTTCTTGTTCATTTCTTTCTGACTGAAATTTCAGATATGAAACCAAAACTCGAGGAAAACAGAGGGAAATGTAACAAAAGCATTCAATTGGAAACTGAAAAAGAAAAATTAATCTAATGTTTTTTTACCATCATCTTCATCATGGAGGGAGAGGTCGAAATTCCCAAATGGGTTGAACGCAACAGAGGCCACAAATTCCCGCCGTCAACCTAAGTGTGAAGATTGAACATAAGTGATTGAACTTGAAATGGGTTTGCAAGATTGAACATAAGTGATGGAACTTGAAATGGGTTTGCAGGAAAGGCATTGCTTGTAGGAGCCCTAGAGAAGCCCAGCTTTAACTCCATTTCTTTCATCCCCGTCTTCGTTCCATGACCAAAGATATCTCTATTGATTGCAGAGTAGGTTCAGGGGATGAGCTCAGGCTCTATTTCAGCATCGATAGAAAGAGGGATTTGCATGTGAGGCGATTGAAGTGGAAGTTCAGAGGGAATGAGAGGATTGAAATGGATGGGTTCCCGATTCAAGTTTCTTGGGACATTTACAAGTGATTGTTCTATGATGTTGAGAATGGGTATGCTGTGTTCATGTTCAGATTCGAGAAAATGGAGGAATTGGAGGATGAAAGAGGGATGATAATGTTGCCGTAGCAGCTCTGTGGGTTTGGGATGAATGGGTTCGAGTGGAAGAAGATGAAGAAGAGCTCATCGTCATAATCGATGTCTTTGATTTCATCGGGTTGCAGTTCTTCTGTGATGGAACGGGCCAGTTTATAAAGGGTATAATGGGTCTTTTACATTTATGAGGGTAGTACAAGTATTATGAGAAAAATCTGACTGGCTTAACTGCCATTTCAAACTGTTGGAGAGGCTAAATAGAATCTTTGTGTTTGGGAGGTGAGAGATATTTTTTAAAAAAACGTGTAAAAACAAGTGGATATTTCGCCATAATTCGAGGGTGGAGAGTGATATTTCCACTTTTTTGTTTTTTCTTCGGTAGTCAGATATTTTATTCTCTCTAAAGTCTGCAGCTTGCGATTGCCTGGGCAGATAGGATATCCGAGAGACCTCCTGCTCTTCAATGTTGCTCCGGTGTATAACGGTTGAATGTCCCGCAACGGTCAGTTATATGAATATCTGTTCCCTCTACAAAAGCAGAAGTCCTAATGTACGTACACTCGACCTCTCATGTTTCAAATCTCGAAGTATATGCGATGATTTTGATGCTTTAAGACGGCTTTCTTCTAAGAAGAAGCGGAGTTCCAAGATTGTTATAAGAGTATCTCCCAGAGAAGCCGCTTATGTGGATGGAGGGCATCTGATGAGCTTGGAGTTGAATGGTTTATGCAGAGAAGGGCGAGTAGAAGAAGCACTGAAACTCATGGACGATATGGAAAGACAAGGAATTTACATTGTTCCAGACAGATTTCTTGCATTGCTCCAGGCATGTATTGATTTGAAGTTGTTAGATGCTGGAAGAAGGGTTCATGATTACGTATCCAGATCCCAATCCAGACCTGGTATTTCCGTCTTCAACAAAGTGATCGAGATGTACTGCAAGTTGGGCAGTACAGCAGATGCTCGCCGAGCATTCGATAAAATGCCGCAATGGAACTTGATCTCGTGGAATATGATGATAATGGGTTTAGTGGAAAATGGGAAAGCAGAAGAAGCTCTTGAAAGCTTTAACGAGATGAGAACAAATGGTACTACTCCAGACGGGTTTACTTTCTCAGGAATTTTAATGGCTTGTGGGAGCTTAGTGGCCGTGGAAAAAGGACTGGCGCACTTCGAATCAATGAGCAAAGACTATGGGATTGCTCCTTCCATGGAGCATTATGTTTGCGTGATTGATCTACTTGGAAAATCAGGGAAGACGTCTGAAGCCAGGAAGTTTATAGGTAAGATGCCAATCGAACCCAGCTCGATTGCGTGGGAGACGCTACGAAAATATTCCCCCACTGAAATGAAGGAGCAGTCTGGTTTGAAGAAACAGAGGATTTTGCCTGAAAAGAGATCAAAGATTAACAAGAATCAAGCAATTACGAACCCAAACAAGAAAGAAGTCTATGATAAGCTAAGGTCTTTGAATGAGGAAATGAAGGAAGCAGGTTATGTGCCGGACACGAGGTATGTGCTTCATGATATCAATGAAGAAGCTAAGGAGAAAGCCCTGCTCTACCATAGCGAGAAGTTGGCTATTGCCTTCGGGCTTATTAGTACACCACCAGGAACCACGTTGAGAATCATCAAGAACCTAAGGATATGTGGAGACTGCCATAATGCCGTTAAGCTCATATCGAAAATAGAGGGGCGAGAGATCATCGTCAGGGACAACAAAAGGTTTCACCATTTCAGGGATGGCAAGTGCTCCTGTGGTGATTACTGGTAAAACCGTAAACTAAGATGTTCTTCCTTTTGTTGGCTGTAAAGTACTAGTAAATACCAAGCTGTGTATGTTGAATTGTAGATCAGAAATTGAAAATAAACCCATTATAACTGGTACAATCATGGTTAAGTGCATGGTTTTTGCCAATAGGGGTTGCAGCTACTTGAGGCAGACTGCAGTAATCAATTTTTTTCTTTTGCGAATTCCATCAACTGCAGTTGCAACTTATAGTAGATTGGCCGCGGCCATGGTGACACTGGGCTTATGGTTCATAGGCTCAGAGAAGCGATTAAGGTATAGGAGCAGAAGAGGAATGTTCCAATGTTCAGTTCTATAGACAATCATATAATAGTGATATATTACGATTCCATATTTGGGGGTTGATCCCATATTGATTTTTTATGCGAATTGATGTGAGTTGATATGATCTTGAGTCCTCTCACCTTGTAAGGCTGTACATGAGATTGATTTATTCTAGAACTCTGGTGCTAGAGTGAGAGCTCCTAGGAAAAGGGCTATCAAAAGGGCTATCGGATCATAACCATGGTAGTGGGGAAAAGTGGCAGTGTGCCACAAAGCTGATGATCCCCTCTGATTTTTTACCCTTTTAACCCCAACTCACTTGTGTAATAGATCATATGTGAAAGGCATTGATGGGACTTGAAATAAATATTAGAGACAATATGGTACACAAGATAAAACAAGAGAAGAGGAAAAGTGGGATATAGAATGGAAGAAGCAACTACATAGAAGTCCTAGACGCCGGGCGAATGGTGGTGATGTCTGGCCCTCCTTCCAGTCTCCACCACCGTTCGTTCATGAGAATCACAGACCTGAGTCTTAAACTTGCAACCAAACTTCTTCCTCCAACCCCTAACCGCCGGACCTTCAGGCGATCCAGCTTTATCGATCTTCTCAATAGCCTTCTTCATGGAGGAGCATTCCCTCTCCAGCTCATTCACCCGAGATCGCATGCTATCCATGTCCAGTTTCAGCACCTGGTTCTCCCTAGCCGTCGCCCTCCACGGCTCCCCCTCCTGACCTCCTGCTGCTGTTAGTGGTACCATCATTGCGGTTTCTAGCTGTTGATGCTGTAAAACAGAAGGCCTGGCAGAATCCGGGACAATGTCGGCGGCGATGAGAGTTCCGGCGATCGCCTGACGAAGCTGGAGCTGCTCAAAAAACAGAACCTGCACCACCGACCGCAGCGGAAGTCGCTCATTCTGCGCCGCATGAGTGCACGCCTCGAACGTTAGCTTCTGATAGTCAAGTACCCCACATATCTTCTCCCTTTCTTCCTCCGTTATCCACGGGTGCGCCTGCAGGAATTGGCAAAACAAATTCATGGATGAGACAACGAAGAAACTACTATTCTGCAATCGAACACACACAACCATAAGAATTAAAATGTCTCTTTCATGTTTCTCAGAGTAGCACATTCAATGCCTGAAGCTGAAAGGGACTACACATAGTACGTCTCGTGTAAAACTTTAAATTTCCAACTCACCCTCTAAATTTGAGGATCTAAAGTGACAGAACACTCTCATGGAGGTTCGAGTAACATTTTTAGATCAAACAGAAAAGTTGAGAAAAAGCACAGTGAAGCTCCAGTAAAAGTAAGAAGTAGCAATTAATAATTGACTTGACAGACGGAGAGCACCATGAGCTCGAGCTACAGCCATACACATGGCCGACACAAGCACCAGAAACGCAGATATAGGAAGCCAGAACATGGATGTACCTTGAGATAAACATCGACGGCTCTGTATAAGCCGTCGTCGAAGAGTCTGGCCAGTTCAGGAAGAGCAACGGCGAGTTGACAAAACTTATCCGGCTTCAAATTCGCGTCGGATGCGATCTCAGAGAGGTATCCATCGATCAATTTCCCCACCAACATCACCGGATTTATCCCCGGCGTTGTTCCACCCACTTCTCCGTCCTCATCACCGTCCATCCCAATCGCCGACCTCTCTTCCAAACTCTCCAAGAAATACCCCAATATCCTCTCCACGCAGTCCACATCGTACAGAGTTTCCATCAGATACGAGTAACTCGGGATCAAAAGATCGTCCAGTGCTGCCTTTTCCAGTTCCGATGCTATCTTCCTCTCCAACGTAGCTCTACAGGCTTCCGACGCGTTCAGTATGTTCGCCGTCCTCAACAATCCAAATAGAAACCTTGTCGTTGAAGAAGAACCTGAACTAAAGCTTGAGCTTTTCTCCAGTGGCAGATTTGCAACTATGGTCTCCAGCAGCTCTCTCTGTTCCGCCTCTGAAGCTATAGATGTGGTGGATGATTTCCTGTTGGAACGCGTAAGGCCTGGAATGGATTTCTTGGCGTAAGATATCAGAGAGTTCTCGATGATTGCCAGGCTTAGATCTTGATCTTTCATGGCAGAAATTAGTCGCTTGTAGATCGGTAAGCTAAGAACACCTAGATCTTCGAACCAGGGGTCGGCGCTGGTGTTTTTGGTTTGGTTCTTCCCGCGTTTTCCAGTATCAATCCCATTCCAAAGAATCTGATTGGAAGCCCTTGCTGTAACCGCTCCATCGTTCATCGGCCAACCAAACAATGAAGGATCCGTAGAGGAAGCTCTCGACGCGATTGAGTCGATGCACCTCTGCGGAATGTTGAGGTTTTCTGCGAGAGGCATGAGTGCTTCACAGGATTTCAGGGTCTTGATGGATTCTTTGATGTTTCTGAGAACCGATTGGGTCAAGAACCTTTCGGTTTTGGAGATAAGGTTATCTTCAGAGTACTCTTCCGTCATCTCGAGATACTCTCCGGCACAACAAAGAGGAGCTACATTGGAAGCTGTGAGGTCGATCTTCACTCCATAGCAGAACTTCGCCGCGGTCTCGAATGCCTCAGTACCACCTGGAAATTCCGGGAAGGATATCTCACAGGGCTCCTCTTCAATTTCATCTCCGTCTCCATCCTCCTCTCCTTCACCTTCTACTTGGACCTGTGCTTCTGCAGCAGAACTTCGTTGTCTTCTACTAGGATTGTTTTCTTGCTCAGTAATCAACTCATGAAGCTTTCTACTTTTCGATATTAGAGGAAACTGAAACAAAAATTTAAGTTTTCAGGAAAAAAAAAATGAAAATTTGCATTCAAAGAGAGATTTTAGAAACCAACTTATGAAGGTTTGAGCATCCCTAACCTTATGGAGATGGAAAGTCATGTCTTCGACTTCAATAACAATGTCGCTAGGCAACCCCGTAGTACAAAACCTGCAAAATGCAGTGAAGAAAATGTTCACAGACCAGTAAAACACACAAACAGAGAGAGGTAAGAAGTATGAACCTACCATGCCTGTCCTTTGGAGCTCGGCTTCTCAATGTCAAGCGCCATTTTCTTACGAAACCCTAGTTTCCTTAAGAGTTTCGATCTTCTGCTACACCAAAAACAATGTATATCTTGAAGGAGCTCAAGAAACCTTTTTGTGAATTTCTTCAGGGAAAGTAAGAAATCAATCACTATAATACGTAAAAATGAGAGACGATACCATTACGAGGGTAAGAAGTTGAAGAACAGGACACGAGAAGGAAAGAGAGAAATCTCACTTTCAGGGGATTCCAAAAGCCAGATCCGACAAATAGAGCTTTAACAAACAAACACAACTGGTGGGGAATGAGAAAGGCGACGAGATTTTCCTCCTTTCCTTTAATTACTAAACAAAACAGAAATAAAATAAAAACTACCCAAGGTTGTTCCACATCTCAGAGAGACAAAGATCGAAAAAATGTCAAAGAGAAGGTGGAGGAGGAAGACTTCAGAAAGGATGTCTTTTTGAACCCTTTCTCCATTACCCAGATAACAAAAAATAAAAAAGGAAATCGAAAAGCAGAAAAGAAAAGGGAGAATCTCTCTCTCTCTCTTTCTCTCACACTGTCACAGAGTCTCTGCATTTTTTGTTCATAAGACAACTGGTTTTATTGCTTCAACGTAAGGGAAAGGGAAGGAAATGAATTAAAAAATAAAACTTTATTTGGAAAAAAGGGAAATTGTGAGAATCGAAGATCATGAGGCTTGGTTGCCTAACATTACAAACATCTCCTAAGGATCAAATTAATTATTAATGTCATCACATTTCAATGATCTCATCTACCCTCCCCGGCCTCCTCCCTCCTCCTTCGTCCTTTCCCCATACGACCATAGGAGCATTTAATGAGTGGGAGAACAAATGTAGGGACATTCTTGTAATTGAGATGATAAAATTGTGATTCTTATTAACACAGAATTTAGGGTTATCATATTTACCAAACAAAAGAATTTTATAGGTATAAACAGTTGGTTAACCGGTTGATCGGTCCAGCTTTAGCCGGTCTGAACCAATTTTATGCATGTAACGGCCCAAACCTAACCATTAAGGGGAGGTTCGGTTTTTGTTTCGGGTTTCCTTAATAAGTTTTTATCGATTCATTATTAGTTTATCATTCATTTTCATTTTTTTTATATGCTAAAAAAAATTCAATTGTTTGGTTTTTTTTATTGGTTTGGTTTGGCTCAACCATTTAGGAATAGATTTTGATCCCCTTTATCCATGCATAGGTATTAGGTATCAAACATTAAGACTAAATCTTCCTTCACTATTGCTTCCCTGGTCATGGGACCATATGATTTCATTTCTATGTCATCATCAGCTATAGGACTTCGAAGGCATTATCTACTCTCAGCTCTTACTATATTAATTCGAAACTAGCTCTCCCAGTACCATGGGTGAAAAGAAACTCGGCCAAACATTGAAAGAGTCGTTTTTTAATTGTTGTTATGTTTTTAAGATTTAGTAACGGTATGCTTGATTGAAAGAGATCATCCGATATAGTATGGATCTGATTATATATATATATATATATAAATAAGAGAGGGAGAGAGAGAAATGCCTACCTAACATAGGGAACGTCTAGATACAGACCTTGTTTTTTCAAGTGGTTTTTCCGGTGGTTATGTTTGGGCATTCCCTACACTAGACCAATAGGGTCTTCGTCATGATTTTTTTTTTTTTTTACTACGAAAATATGTGAAGAGTTGGTGTAATGAAATAGGATGACACTTTGTGAAAACTGTGTGACTCAACCACTAAGGTTGTTAAATATGGGTTTAGGAGGAGCTAGTTGGAATTACAGAAATGATTTAGGTAGACTTTGGAGCTGCCTAAGAGCGACTTAAGATGTATTGTGATCTCTTTTTTCTAATTTTGACGATAAAAGATAGCTTTTAGTATAATCAGTGGGGTCTAATGACATGACCAATTGCATGCAGAGAACCTTGACTATATATTATCACCAACCCCATTACACCTTAATGATGCTCATCGTGATACACTAAACTCACTTTTTCTCTGGTCTACATTGATTGCCTAATTGGCTTAAGTTATTGGACTAAGTGATTGGCTACTAGCTATAATGATGATGATGGATGCAAGGTAGCTAGGTTTATAAGAATCCTTACCCAGAAAAAAAAAAAAGCTAGGTTTATTAGAATGGAGGGAGAAGGGCCACCAGAAGCATGATAGCAAATAACACAAAATCCATGATTAATTTTAAGGATGTCATCGAACTGGTAAGGACCTTCGTCTAAGGGAATGCATGATTTTGAGTTCGATTTCTCTTACTTCTTTGAGGTTATTTAGGATTTTTCATTATTTTCTATGAAAATTAAATGATTCTCATTCAATCTTGATATAACTTGTTTCATTCGATTGTGAAGTCATTTTAAAAATATATGATTCTCATTCAATCCTAACATATCGTTAACAAAAAAAATATTAAAAAAAAAAAATCTATAACTTAAATAAAATGAATGACTAATAAAGGGGTGGTGGGGTAGGTTAAGTAGTGATAACTAATAAGTTAACTTACAACCTACCCCTCCTTCCCATTATTATATGCTTCTTGCAGAACCTTATCCCACACATTTCCATAGAAAAGATTAAAAGAAACATCCAAAAGGAGTAGTGGTTTAGTCAACTTATGTTGACCAAAGAATAATCATCAACATGGTCAGTACACCCCAATGTGACCAAATAGTGGAATACAGAATATGATCAAATCACTGTCTATGCAGAGTCTTCTTCCCTCTTCTGATTTTCTTCTCGCCTTTTCAGATTATATCCTGCCTATATCCACCTAGTCTCATCTTTCAATTCAATTTTCTCCCTCTCTCATCAGCCTGAATCAGATACTTACCCTTTTTTCTTTTTTTTTTAATATATTTTTCTAAATTTACCCTTGAAACGAATCCCCTCTCACGATGATCATCTAAACAGAGACCTTGAGTTTGTTCCTCAAACAGGACCCATACTTCACTTTGGTGCTGATTTCTTTACCATTGAAGCTAAAAATGAACAAACAGCAACACCTTTCTATCGAAGAAGAGATGATCTAAATAAAACCAACGTTGTGTCAAGTGGTACCTATCTTGACCTGACTCATGTTTTATTCAAAAATTACAAAAAAGTAATTGATAAATGAATGCGAACTTTTTCTATCCTTTCTTCAACATACAAAAATTCATGGAATAAATAAAATTTTATTGAATATATTGCTAGAACTCTGTAAGGAAGATTCATTATAACCTCTGATACGACTTATAAAATTGGTGCCTAAAACCTTCTCTATATTACAAATCTGCAACTTCAAGCTCACACACGACCTCGTAGCCTAAAGACATAAATACAAATTTGATAGATAAATATGGACTTTGTTTTAATTGAATATACAAAATAAATAAATAAATAAAAACTTTCATTATTCTCTTCTTTACTTTTGTAAAATAAAGCTCATATTTCTCTATCAAATATGTGTTTATGCTCTTTAGGCTTCGAGGCTGTGTTTGAGCTTTGAGTTGCAGATATGTAAGATTGACATAGTTTTGGACACCAATTTTACAAGTAGCATTAGAAGTTATAATGAATCCTCCTACTTTTCCTTGTGCTTCTTCGATCAACGATAAATATGTCCATACGTTTCATGTTCAACCTACTTTAAACTCTATTAGTAGTACCCTAAAGAGTTTAGTAGATCTTTCCTTTATCTTTCTCATTCAATTGAATAAAAAAACTTGAAAAATTCAAAAAACTTTTGTAGGCTCTGTATGAGAATTGAGATTTTGGAGTCCAATATTGTTTTGTAATTGAATCACTTGAAGGTATATCAGAGATTCATATTGGTTTTGTGCCCATTGAATTTGAGTAACAGGAGTCCAATGCCGCTGAGATATTCCTTGTGTAGGAAGTTATGAATAGTTCAAAAAAAAAGTAAATCCTTAATTAGAACCATGCTTGTTAGGAAGTACTGAATAGGGGCTATGTTGAATTATCCAAATCAGTGGCATTTCATACGCTCTAAAGTGGTGTGACAAAATATAGAAAAAGAACACCTGGCAGGCTAGCTCCAATCAAGTTTGAGAAAGGCATCACTCTCTATATAAAAAATCTCCACTTTTGGGAGTGGTCCATGATGTTATTGGATGTAGCCTTGTCGTTTAATTGGGTTGGGCTTGGGCCTACTACTGTTCAAAGTTCAAACTACAAACAATTTTATATGGGAAAGTTGGTGGAAACGATAGGCTGGAAATGTGAACCACAGAAAACTTTCATCCTGGGTTGGCCCAATGTCTCTCCTATAATGATCCTTGCCAGCCGATCTCTCTAAATATCAAGTCAATTTGGGCAAGAGTGTTGGATGGGTTAGGAGAAAGATTCAAGGATATACAGTTGGGTTGCCCATTCACACAATCAGCTAGCTGGTCAAGGCACAATGAGTTTAACTTTCCTGAGGATACGTTTGGTAATCAAGAAAAGAAAATAGTACAAGAGATATAATAAAACAAAAAAGAATTAATATACAATGATTTTTTATGTGTCTATCTTCTTTCTTAAATTAAAAATATTTTGAATTTTTTTTCTTGACTTTGAAACATAGCCTGAGTTCCCGTAACTTTTTTTTTCCTATTTCTTTTTATATTTAAAACTGTTACATATCGAATTTGGCCTATCCATATTGGTACCAAGCGACAATAATATCAGATCGATAATATAATACGGACAGAAAAAGAATGGTCAAACTCCATGATGGAATTTGTATCTTTGAGGGCAAAAACATCCAATAGGCCAATACGTTGCACCAAAAAATAAAAACCAATACGTAACAATATCATTGCTGGTTTTGGAACCGTCCACCCTATCCTATACAACACCATTAATACTTTATTTTTAAAAACACATCCGATTTTTAGATAACTCGAATCCATGTAGCCAATACCATTTAGTTGGAATAAAGTTATAATTGTATTCGTTATTGTTCTTGGTTCTCTTTCAAAAATTGAAATGACCTCCTAAGTCCTAAATTGCATGTTTCACTTTATCTGCATCCTGCACCCTCGCCCTAAGCTTCACATTCCATGAATTTATTATGTAATCGCATGCTCATTCCTTCAGTTTCACCACAGAACAATCTCTTAACCCAAATGGCTCTAAATGATAGGTGCTACATCTAGTTTTTTGTAAACTGAACGGGATGAGAATAAAATAAAAAAAAAATGAAAAGTTCTCTAATTACTAATTAGTACCAACGTATCATAATTACACAGACAACACAAAAATTTCCAAAACCTTCGTCAATAGCCGGCCTCTTCTGTCTTTTAGGATTTTTTGAAAACTATATTCGAAATTTGACTCTATTCAACTTTTGTACAAATGCAGTACTTATAATCCGTCCAGGGTTAAGTTTTGATTCCCACTAGGTACACCTTGGGTCACTCACATGGGATGTTTAGTACTTTTCATTGTTTTCAGTGAAAATTGAATGGTTCTCATTCAACTCTGGTATGACCCGATCTATCCGGTTGTGGAGTTAGTATGAACCCGAGGGACTAATCAGGCCAAAGGAACCCGCCTATGATGTATTTATGGGATATTACTATTAACGCTAGATTAGAAGATTTAAATCTCCTGAATGACTATGTTGTACTATTTGATTCTCGTCTTCTGTAATATAATTTCCTTTGATCCATCAAAATACACAAAAACACAAATTTATCAAAGATGATAATGAAAATATATTCTTTTTTTTTTTTTTTTTTTTTTTTCTAAATTACTTTGCTTTGAATAAGAAAATATGAGGGTTAAAAAATTTAAGAAAATTTACATCCACCTCCCCTCGTGTTTATCCTCATTACTTACACCCCTCGCATTTTGTTTATTATAAATAAATCCATCCCATCTAACACCAAAGTGAGGTGTTAGCTTTTTTAAATTGTAATGATGATTTTACCTTTATGATATCTTCATCCAAAGCATCATAAATCAATGACCATTTTACCCTTTAAACATCTTCACCTCTAAACTCAGGTTGTTGCTGCCCCTTTCAACTCAGTCGACTCTGTTCACGGCGGTCAACGGCCGGCGAGCTTGGAGAGAAAGGAAGGATTTTTCTCCACACTGAAGGCGGAGGTGGTGAGAGGGTTGTTGCCAGCGAGGTCCAGAATGTTGATTTCGGTTAACCACTGGAAATGGAGGAGAGCATCAATTGGGGGTCTCCCTCCGTTTGGGTTAACTACTGAGGATGGAGAAGCTGAAGAATCGATTGGGGTCTCCCTCCCTTTTGGTTAACCACTGGTGGGGATGGACGAATTGGCGAATCGACTCTAATCTCGACAATATCGACGTCCCAGAGGATCCAATCCTTAGTGGCACTTATATGAGGGGTATCGTGGGTGATGGAGTTTCGCCAGGGAGGGAGACCTCCATTTGCACGCAGGAAGTTGCTATGGCGTGTCTTAAGCCTAACCTGGAAGCCTTCCCTGAGGGACTCCAACTCCACAGAGGAATCCAATCTACTAGGCAGTGTCTGAAGGATCATGTGACTAGTCATCATCCCAAGAAGGAAGGGAACGTCGGAGGCGGTGAGGTATTTTCCGTAGCAGCTCTTGCGACGGATCAAGTTTGGCTCTTTGAGGAACTCAACGATCCACCTGGCATTCTGTGATGAGCCGTTCCGTTCTTGACACACAGATTCCTCATCCTCATCTGCAAGCAGATATTTATCCTGATGGCCTCGTAGCCGGATGGCCTTCGCATTATAGAAGAGTTTCATTCCACTATGACATTAATCAATAAAAAACCACAAAAGCAGATATCACAATTACAAAAAATGAAATCCCAATCAATTCCAGTATTAAGTTACAAACAAGGAGAATCCGAAAGTAGGGGTTTCTGTTACTTGAATTGAACCAGTTAAAAATGAAAAGGCGGCTTTCTAAAGGCATTTGTTGAGAGAAAAGAAACTATGAAGTTGCGTAGATGTTTGAGATTTAAAATGTAACCGCAAGCGTACGGATCAGTGTAGCTACAGGTCGAACACAAGGAGAGCAGCCACTTTATTTTTTATTTCTTTTAATAATGCGAAAGTGAACTGATTAATGGTTGTGATCTAATTCTAATTACCGTCCTAAAAATAACGTCCTAACCATTCGTCATCTAAGAATTTAAAGACGCAAGCCACGCAATTAAAATTAAATAAATAAATAACTGAAAATAAACAACCCACGCAATTAAAAAAATAAATAAAGGAAAAAAAATGTTAAAATAAAAATAAAGTAAAAGAAAATAAACAACCCATGCAATTAAAAAATAAAAAATAAAGGAAAAAAATGCTGAAATAAAATAAAGTAAAAGAAAGGGGATAAAGCTAGAGAGAGACTCACAAGTAGGTTTCTCTACTTAGCCCGAGGGATGCATCATAATATGAGCTTCCCTACTTGACCAGAGAGTCACTCTTACAAGGGTTTCTCTACTTGGCTTTAGGGAAAGGGAGACAATTAAAATAAAAGCAATAAATTGATGGTTCTATGGCTAGGAGGGGCAAAGCCAACACATACACTAGCCATGAACCTTGGGGGAAAGGGATAGCAATAATGTAACGACTGAAAATAAAAATCCTAAATTAAGAAAGAAAGGGTAGTCAGAAGAGGGAATGAGAGGGGGGAGAGAAGACTACTGAAGGAGCCTACTTACTTGAATCAATGCTTGAACTTGAAAAAAAATTGCTCCACGGCTCGTGATCTTGTCACCTAGATCTAAGCCTAGAACTATAACTTAAAAAATTACAACTCAATTGCATAAATCATAAACATAAAAAGAACTGAATAAAAATAAAAGAGTGCTTGCATTAATTGACATAAAAAAAACTATTACAAAAGTGATTAAAGCAAAAATAGAGAAGAACTAGAACTAAAGAGAGAGAAAGAGGAGAGAGAGAGCAACTAAAGAAAACTAGAAGAAGAATGAATTGTGTCTCCTCCTCTTACATGAGTTGTATTTATAGGGAATGGAGAGGTAGGGTAACAATTTTCTCTTTCCTAAAAGAGAGAAACCCACAATTGATTGTGAGATCTTTTGAGTCCAAAAGTGTAAGATGGAGGAGAGAGAAGAGAGAAATAAATTTTGAGAAATTTCCTATAATTTTTTGCTTATTTTCTTTCCTTTTTTTTTTCTAATTTATTTTTCTTCTTTTTTTCTCTCTCCTAGGGACGATTTTTTTTTCTTCCTTTGTGTGATTTGGACAATCTTTGGTGATGATGTGGAGGAGAGAGAAGATTTGGACAATTTTTGGTTCTCCCTTTTTTTTCTTTCCTTTTTTTTTCTTCTCTTCTTGCTTCCACGATTTTGCTTGCTTCTAATTTGATGTGGAAATCCCCTCCATGCCCTTAGTGCTTTAAGTGAGTGAAAAGCAGGAAATCTTCAACAAAATCCTCTAAAAAAAACAACCATGAGATTCGAACTTGAGACCTCTTGGTGAGCAAGAGAATTTTGTACACCATAGCTCACCAACTAAGCTAGGTAGTTGTTGTTACCAAAAACAAATCTTTAATCACTTAAGGATGTGGTCCATCGATCCTTGTTGGCATTTGGAGTATTCCTTGTACCTCTGGGACAATTGCAAACGGGCTGGTTCTGCATCTCGGTTCAGTTCTGATCCATTATTCTTTTTCTGACCCGAAAAGAATAATCATTTGTACGGGTGACCAAACGAATGTGTACTTTTAATTGAACACGTCCATCTTGCTCAGAATTTCATCCTCTTCGCAACCATGGAAAGAAATAGGACCTCTTTACGTGTAAAATTGAAGATATAGCTCCCGATAGTCCTTAAGGCCTTGAAAATATAAAACCTGCAAAAAGAGAGTAAAACCCAAGGTAGCTCCATTCTAAATATGTAAAATGCATGTTTTACTACCCTAGATTTCACACATAAATGTGCTCATCAGAATTCCCCCACACTTAGACTTTGCTAGTCCTCGAGCAAAACAAAAAGAAAAAGAATAAAGATAAAAAAAACCTAACTCACTTTCGTAGGAATCACGGTTGCACTTAGCATGTGCAACAAGCCTTTAAACCCCTAGGTCACCCCTAGTGGACGAGTTGTGTCTCGTGGGTGTTTGCAGTGAATATACACCCAAAATTCAGAATAAACAAATCCCAACTTTGGCTAAAGGTAAGGCTCATACCGATCCGGAGCAAAGATAATTTCTCTTACAAGGGACCCCCACACTTGAACTTTTATTACCCTTTATCAATTCCAGGCACTAGCATATTTCTTAATTTGGAACTCACCTCGTCTCTTCCAAAACATCCTTATCTTAAGGCAAAACCACTTGTGAAGAAATAGGGAACCAATGACTAAGGCGTTGGAGTGTTTTTGACCAAACATGTTACCAAGCAATAATGACATTTGCACATTTTTTTTCTCTTTTTTTTTTTCTACTAATAAACTCTATTCTACTCCACTACTTTTGGCCTGAATGACATGGTGGAGCAAACACCAGACACCCAAGTTACTATGTAGCTTCACTTTTTGCATATGTCCACAAAGGCAGTGATGCTAGAGTTACTTCAGAAGTTTCCTCCCAAGGAATTTCGATCAAGACACCACGCTTCCTGAGGCGCAATGCCCTGTCTAGTTCCAAGGGAATCAACTCTTATTCTTCTTTATACCACATTTCACATTTCATTTAAAATTGTGCATTTGTCAACCCATGCCAAATTAAAAAGAAGGTCTCAACTCCAAATCAAAAGTACAAGGAACCCACAGACTTACATATGGTCCATCACCATAAAACAGGGGTCTCTTATTTTTCAAAAGAAAGTCCCATCTCAAGACACATGCTTGTTTCTTTCTTCTCAACAGGGTTTTTATACGTTCAAAATGGGTACCTTAATCAAAAATTTTATTTTCATACATCAAGCAACCGAATGGTATGATCATTAGCCAAAAGCCAAAGTAGGACTTCATCCTTAGCAAGCTCAAAAAATAAAAAGAAAAACAAACAAAACAAAGTGAAAAAAAAATAAAAAATAAAAACTGGTTTCCCTCCCCCACACTTAAGTCATGCAATGTCCTCAATGCATGGAAAAAATTAAAAGCAAAGACAATGCAAGGGGGTCATACCTGATTAAAAATTAGTCATCAGTGTAAAGAGGTTCATGGAGATCCATGACCTCTTCACTACTAGTAGTGGGAAACTCGAGGAACGGTTTCAAACGCTGACCATTAACCTTCGAAATTACCCCTGTTCCTGGATTCAAAATCTCCACAGCCCCATGGGGATATACATTATGAACAATAAATGGGCCATCCCATCGGGATCTAAGCTTACCAGGAAAAAGATGCAATCGAGAGTTGTACAATAAGACCTTATCACCAATTGCAAAAGATTTACGCAGAATGTGTTTATCATGGAAAGCTTTGGTCTTTTCCTTGTAAATTCTAGAACTTTCATAGGCATCATTCCTAAGTTCCTCCAACTCAGATAGTTGGAGCCTACGATGAATTCCCGCATCAGACAAATCAAAGTTAAGCTTCTTAATGGCCCAAAAGGCCTTATGCTCCAACTCAACTGGTAAGTGACAAGCTTTCCCATACACCAAACGGTAGGGAGACTGGCCAAGGTCAGTCTTGAATGCAGTCCGATGGGCCCACAAGGCATCAATGAGCCTAAGGGACCAATCCTTACGGTTGGGATTAACAGTTTTCTCCAAGATTTGTTTGATCTGCCTATTAGACACCTCCACTTGGCCACTAGTTTGGGGGTGATAAGGGGTAGATAACTTATGAGTGATCCCATACTTTTTCATTAGGGTCTCAAAAGGCCGATTACAAAAATGAGTACCCCTATCACTAATTATTGCACGTGGTGCACCAAAGCGGGAAAAAATGTTCTCTTTGAGAAACTGGACCACCACTTTGTGATCATTAGATTTACAAGGTATGGCCTCTATCCATTTAGAAACATAATCAACGGCCAAAAGTATGTACAAATTCCCAAAGGAATTAGGGAATGGTCCCATAAAATCGATGCCCCATACATCAAAGATCTCAACTACCAAAATAGGGTTGAGGGGCATCATGTTCCTTTTATTGATACGGCCAAAAGACTGGCAGGCAGGGCAAGCCTTGCAAAAATCAAAAGCATCTCTAAAAAGAGTGGGCCAATAAAATCCGCATTGGAGAACCTTTGCGGCAGTCTTCTTAGGTCCAAAGTGTCCACCACATGCATGATCATGACAAAAAGAGAGAATGGAATGTTGCTCATGATCAGGAACACATCGTCGGATAATCTGATCTGGACATATCTTAAACAAATAAGGATCATCCCAGAAAAAGTGCTTAACTTGGGAATGAAACCTATACTTATCTTGGGTGGACCAGTGATCCGGAGTCACACCTGAAACTAAGAAGTTGACAATGTCAGCAAACCATGGTTCACTGGACATTGCAAATAATTGTTCATCTGGAAAGTTCTCGTTGACTGGAGAATCAACAGTCAAGGAATTGGGAAGCCGGGATAAATGGTCTGCAACTAGGTTTTCAACTCCTTTCTTATCCCTAATTTCTAAATCAAACTCTTGCAAAAGTAAAACCCACCTAATGAGACGGGCTTTGGCATCCTTCTTCTGAACTAGGTATCTGAGGGCAGAATGATCAGTATACACCACCACATGTGAACCAACTAAGTAAGACCGAAACTTTTCTAATGCAAACACAACAGCTAAAAATTCTTTTTCAGTGGTTGTATAATTGAGTTGTGCATCATTTAAGGTCCTACTAGCATAGTAAATGACAGTGGGCAACTTATTAATCCTTTGACCTAAAACTGCTCCTATGGCAAAATCCGAAGCATCACACATCAGTTCAAAAGGTTCAGTCCAAACAGGTGGTTGAACAATGGGTGCATTGGTCAACTCCTTCTTAAGTTGCTTGAAGGATTCTAGGCACTCTTTGGAAAACTCAAAAGTCTGATCTTTGACAAGTAATGAGGTGAGAGGTCGGGCTAACTGACTAAAGTTCTTAATAAACCTTCTGTAGAAGCCTGCATGCCCTAGAAAAGACCGAACATCCTTAACAGATTGAGGAGGTGGTAAATTATCAATTAAATCCACTTTGGCTCTATCTACCTTAATTCCCTCCTTGGATATTACATGGCCTAAAACAATACCAGATTTAACCATAAAATAGCATTTCTCCCAATTCAAAACCAAATTCTTAGATATGCACCTTTTCAAAACTAGGGAAAGATGATGAAGACATTCAGAATAGGAATTCCCATGAATTGAAAAGTCATCCATAAATACTTCTAAGAATTTTTCGACCATGTCAGAAAAAATGCTCATCATGCATCGTTGGAACGTAGCAGGGGCATTGCAAAGCCCAAAGGGCATACGCCTGTAAGCAAATGTTCCATATGGGCATGTAAAAGTGGTCTTATGTTGGTCCTCTAAAGCAATTGGGATTTGGTTATAGCCGGAATATCCATCAAGAAAGCAATAGTATTCATGTCCAGCTAACCTCTCTAACATCTGGTCAATGAATGGCAATGGGAAGTGGTCCTTCCAGGTTGCCGCATTTAATTTCCTGTAGTCAATGCACACACGCCATCCTGTTTGGACACGGGTAGGGATCAACTCATTGTTGGCATTAGGAACTACAGTCACACTAGACTTCTTAGGCACTACGTGAATTGGGCTTACCCATTGGCTGTCAGAAATAGGATAAATTATTCCATGATCCAAGCACTTTAGGATCTCTTTCTTAATAGCTTCCATCATCACTGGGTTAGCTCTTCTTTGGGGTTCCGTGGATGGTTTGGAATCCTCCATAAGATGTATATGATGTTGCACAATGGAAGGGCTTATACCCTTGATATCAGCCATGGTCCAACCTAGGGCTTCCTTATTATCTTTTAACACTTTAAGTAACTCCTCTTCCTGGCTAGAAGTCAAATTTGAAGAAATTATTACAGGAAGAGACTGGTCAGGCCCTAGGAAAGCATATCTCAAATTAGATGGCAACTCCTTAAGATCTAGCTTAGGGGGCTCAACTATGGAAGGTTTGGGAATGGAATTGGAAAGGGGTCCTAAGGGCTCCACAAGTGTGTGAAGACTCAAGACTTCAGAAAAGAAATTTTCACTCTTATCATCCAACTCATCCATATACTGTTGGAATTCTGAATCAAAATCAATATCAAAGTTGGTAACTAAATCATAGGAAAAATCCAGAAAATCCTCAAGCATATTGATCTCTTCTTCCATATGTGGTTGCTTGCCAATCCTAAACATGTTAAACTCAACAGTTTGGTTACCAAAAGATAATCTTAGGAAATCATTCCGGCAATTGATTAATGCATTACTGCTAGCCAAGAATGGTCTTCCTAGAATTATTGGGATCTCATCCTTGGTTGAGAAGGGCTTAGTATCTAACACAATGAAATCAATAGGGAAAATAAATTCCCCCACCTTTAGTAAGACATCCTCAACCATCCCTTTAGGAATCTTAACAGACCTATCTGCCAACTGAAGAGTAGTTCCAGTGGCTTTCAATTCTCCCAATCCTAGTTGCTTGTACACATGGTAAGGTAAAAGATTCACACTTGCGCCAAGGTCAAGTAAAGCATGCTCAATATAGGTGTTACCTATGACACAAGATATGGTAGGGCTCCCTGGATCCTTATACTTGGCTGCTATAGGCTGAGTAATTATGGAACTAATGTTACCTGCCAAGAACGCCTTTTTGGGCACACTAGTGATACGTTTGTGAGTACACAAATCTTTCAGTACCTTTGCATAGGCGGGGATCTGGGATATGACATCCAAAAGAGGGATGTTTACTTCTACCTTTTTGAAGACTTCTAAAATTTTGTCCATGGAAGCAGTCTTCTTTTTGTTTACCAAGCGATTAGGAAATGGGACAGGATGAACATAAGGACTGTTAGGGATTTGCCCCTGTTCAGAAGAATCATTTTTGGTTTCCTCAACCAAATCATCTTTAGTTTCAGAAAAATCTTTAGGTTCATCAGACGAACCTGGAGCAAGAGGCACATTTGTGTCCTCAACTGAAGAAGAGTTAACAGGAGTAATAGATGGGGAAGATTTAGGAAAGCTCTGTAGGTACTCTCTACCACTCCTAAGGGCATAAACAACATTACATTGGTTAGAGGGCCCTTATTGAGTCTGACCTTGTACTATATTCAGTGGTGCATTAGTTGGTCCTTGTAAACTAACAGGTTGATGATGCCTAGGGTTAGGCTCTGGTTGACTGGGTAAAGTTCCTTTCTCCCTCTCACGCATAATTGAGACAACTTGGGTAAGTTCTCTCGTAAGATTTTGATGGCTTGTCATGAGGAGGGCCATATTTTTTTCCAAGTCATTTATTCTACTTGCCTCTCCAGTGTTGGTAAACCCAGGGGGTTGCTGATAAGATGATAGAAGAGGGGCCCTAGGAAAACTCGCCTGAGGTCCTACATTTGACCTAGGAAAAGTATTTTGAGAAAAAGATTGTTGTGCAAAGGGAGGCCTTTGGGGTCCAGGTTGACCTTGATTATAGAAATTGGAAGGTCCTGCTTGGTTGCCCTGATTCCAAGAAAAATTTGGGTGATTTCTCCATCCTGGATTGTATGTGTTACTATATGGATTATTCTGGTATAAGGCATTAACACTATCATTAGAAGTGCCCCCAGAGGTGTTAGGGCATTCTTCTATGACTCTCTAGGAACAATAGCCTCAATCCTCTTGATTAGGATATCCAAATGGGCTTCCTTGGCTACTATCCCATCCACAAAATATCCTTTTCCTCTTATAGTTCTTTCACTCTCTTGGGTTGATTCCCATTCACGGGTTTTGTCAGCTAAGTCAAGTAAGAATTCCCATGCCTTTTCTTCATCTGTAAAGGATGTGAATCCCTCAGGGCACATAGATTCTATCATTTGTTTAGTTGGGTAATCAATACCCTCATAAATTATTTGACATAAATGCCATAGGTCTAGGCCATGGTGGGGGCATTCTTGGAGTAGATCCTTGAATCTCTCCATAAGTTTGGAAAATGACTCACTAGGCTTTTGCCTAAACTGAAGGATATCACTTCTAAGCTTATTGGTCTTGTGAGTTGGGAAAAACTTCTTAAGGAAGACAACTGTGAACTGTTCCCATGAGGTTATGGAATTTGTGGGTAATCCATACAACCACTTCTTAGCTTGGTCTTTCAATGCAAAAGTGATAAACCTAAGCTTAACAGCATCATCAGAAAACTGTTGGATCTTAATTAGAACACATACCTTTTTAAATTCCCTTAGAAATAGGTATGCATCCTCAGAGGTCAACCCATGGAAGTGGGACAACATAGTGATGTATTGAGATTTGAGTTCAAAATTATTGCCCTGGGCTTGTGGTAGAACTATACAGGAAGGTTGGGCTGTTCTAGCAGGGTAGAACCTATCTTTCAGAGATTTAGGTGAAGGGTTTTGCTGTTGGTCTCCCATATTGAAGGGTTTTAGAGAGAGCAAACGTATAGGGTCACTACTTGTTGGATCTCTTCTTTCTAACCGATTCTTAGTATTACGTACCCACTTAACACTCATGCAACAGAAAAACTTTCCACAACTAAAGTAAGACAAGCACAAAAGAATGGATAGCAAAACTTTTTGATGATTTTTTTGATTTTTTTGATTTTTTTATTTATTTATTTTTTATTTTTTTTTTTTTGCTTTTTGGGAGTTTACCGACAAGGATCCGGGGTTGCTCAGGTCAATTCCTGAGGTACTGCTACAGGGCGAAACCTGTCTTTATCATACTGTGAGGCATGGTGACCTCCACTGATACAACTATTATTGCAAGTTGTTCTTCTTAGGAATTCAATAAAAGAAAAGAAAAAATATAAAACAAAGCAAACAAAGCACTCCGATTTACCAAAAGAAAGTGAAAAATAACATGGAACTGTCTCCCCGACAACGGCGCCAAAAACTTGTTGAGATTTAAAATGTAACCGCAAGCGTACGGATCAGTGTAGCTACGGGTCGAACACAGGGAGAGCAGTCACTTTATTTTTTATTTCTTTTAATAATGCGAAAGTGAACTGATTAATGATTGTGATCTAATTCTAATTACCGTCCTAAACATATGTATCTAAAATAACGTCCTAACCATTCGTCATCTAAGAATTAAAAATAACGTCTTAACCATTCGTCATCTAAGTCATCTAAGAATTTAAAGACACAAGTCATGCAATTAAAATTAAATAAATAAATAACTGAAAATAAACAACCCACGTAATTTAAAAAAAAATAATAATAATAAATGAAGAAAAAAATGATGAAATAAAAAAAAAGTAAAAGAAAGGGGGGAAAGCTAGAGAGAGACTCACAAGTAGGTTTCTCTACTTAGCCCGAGGGATACATCATAATATGAGCTTCCCTACTTGACCAGAGAGTCACTCTTACAAGGGTTACTCTACTTGGCTTTAGGGAAAGGGAGACAATTAAATAAAAGCAATAAATTGATGGTTCTATGGCTAGGAGGGGCAAAGCCAACACATACACTAGCCATGAACCTTGGGGGAAAGGGATAGCAATAATGTAATGACTGAA
>NC_056559.1:11098882-11149460 GCF_013358625.1 Macadamia integrifolia
TCCATTATTCTTTTTCTGACCCGAAAAGAATAATCATTTGTACGGGTGACCAAACGAATGTGTACTTTTAATTGAACACGTCCATCTTGCTCAGAATTTCATCCTCTTCGCAACCATGAAAATAAATAGGACCTCTTTACGTGTAAAATTGAAGATATAGCGCCCGATAGTCCTTAAGGCCTTGAAAATATAAAACCTGCAAAAAGAGAATAAAACCCAAGGTAGCTCCATTCTAAATATGTAAAATGCATGTTTTACTACCTTAGATTTCACACATAAATGTGTTCATCAAGCAATTCACCAGGTCATCACTGCTCTGGCTTCCACATCTGAGAATAGGTGTCAATGGGGGGTGAGCACGTCATGCTCAGTGAGGGGGTGGGAGGTGGCACACAAACACAGACACTCCACTAATGATACATCATTCCACATTATCATACCACAAGCTCGAGATGCAACATCCACATGATTCATGTATTAGTATAATCCGTTCTAGTTACTAAGTCTCATCTTATTGGTATAAGTGTTATAAGTAACGTAGGTGGTATTCCCTACCCTGTACATTGGGCCTCAGGAATACAAGCTCGTTGCAGGCAGGAGCCAGCCAGTTCCGATTAGAGCCTCTGTCCCTTGGCTAACCCCTAAGTAATAACCCCTGACATCATAGCCCCGATCAAAGCCTCGGTCCCCCATGTGTCCGACAGCCATGCGTACAGTACGTTGTACATGTTGTGCCCTCTGAGGATACAGTACGTCATATCCAGGCATAGTAGTCCTACATGACATACCACCGAATGGGATTAGCCAATACCTGACCCGCTATTGGCAAGGGATTATAGCACTGGAATGTGTCAATGGGGGGTGAGCACGTCATGCTCAGTGAGGGGGTGGGAGGTGGCACACAAACACAGACAATCCACTAATGATACATCATTCCACATTATCATACCACAAGCTCGAGATGCAACATCCACATGATTCATGTATTAGTATAATCTGTTCTAGTTACTAAGTCTCATCTTATTGGTATAAGTGATATAAGTAACGTAGGTGGTATTCCCTACCCTGTACATTGGGCCTCAGGAATACAAGCTCGTTGCAGGCAGGAGCCAGCCAGTTCCGATTAGAGCCTCTGTCCCTTGGCTAACCCCTAAGTAATAACCCCTGACATCATAGCCCCGATCAGAGCCTCGGTCCCCCATGTGTCCGACAGCCATGAGTACAGTACGTTATACATGTTGTGCCCTCTGAGGATACAGTACGTCATATCCAGGCATAGTAGTCCTACATGACATACCACCGAATGGGATTAGTCAATACCTGACCCGCTATTGGCAAGGGATTATAGCACTGGAATGTGAGCCTAACCATATGCATCCATAGCATCCAACATACAACTGTGGCCATAGCTGTAAGAGTAACATTTGAGCCCACGGTACTGGACAGAACTTCGGCCACATCGTGCCACAAACTGTCAATATTACATCCATCACCACACAACTAGCATACTAGGCATCCACAAAGCCACGATCATATCCATAGCAGTAAAACATGCATCATGCAAGATTTTATAACTGTTTATATAAAACATATTTATAACGCAATAGTAAACACAAATAAACAACAAACAAACTCCTCACCTTAATTTCCCCAAATTTAGTGCTCTTCACTAAATTCCCAAGCTTGCATATACTCGCCAGGCACATTTTCAGGTTCCTAATTAATTAGTTTACATTAAGTTCAACTTTTATGCTTAATAATCAATTAATAATTCTATTTATCATATTCTAGCTGAATTCTCATGTTGAGATCCATACTTGACTGATAAGGAGCACACTGGCATTCCTTCTCAATTACCCAACTAGCATCTCAGTCCGGTTCCCAAGGTCTGGATAAGTCATTTATTGAACCCATATAGTTGTTGGGCTCATTCTTGGTATACTGAATTAAATCCATAGGTGGTTAGCTTGTGTTTATCCTATTGAATATGTGTGTACTTCCCTTAATGCATAAGTGCTCGGCAATTCAGACATTTCACAACCCATTATATTATTTGGCTTCTCTTTCTCTACTTGTGTCAGAAGGCTGCCTTCTCCCATGGTCAAACCAATACTTGGTAGGTATGGTCATATACATATAGGCCACGGGCCATTTACAATTGAATTTCCATAACAGCCCTATGCTGTAAGGCCTAACCGGCTGGCCCGTTACTTAGGGGCTTTCCAGCCGGTTGCCTGGCAGAATGGGCTATTCTCAGCCTTACAGCTAAGTTTCTTGTTGGCCCATTATCTTGAACAGTTCAAGTCCTTAGATTGCATAATATCTACTTAATTAAATTATTCTAGGCCTTAATAGGATAATTTCCAAACTTAATTTAGGTCTCTGTACACCATATTGGGTTACTGAATTTCACTTTAACCCAAAATCCTCCTGGGTATGAATTCTGCTTATACTACCTGTTCTAGGGTAAAATTAGAACCATGCGTGGCCAATTTCCCGCCACCAATTTCACCCATAATTAAGTGCAGCCCTGTGTTTTAGGGTTTCTGAGGCAAGCCCTCGGCCAATCGTGTACCAATTGGCTTCAAGAATTTGGGGATTCTGCTCTAGAAGGCTATTATGAGATTCCATAATCAATTTTTTTCTTTTTTAATTTTAATCTTTTCCCTATCCCTATTTTGGCCGAATGTTACCCTAACTGGATTCACAGATATGAGTTCAGATTTCTCACCTTCCTTGTGTTCTTGAGGTGCATAGGTACCTCTATCATCAGCTTGCAGTTCTGAACTTCATTTCTCACATGAAGCAGCTCCTTGGTAGCATCTTCTTACTGTGGACAACACATGAGTGCATGCATGCATGATAGTAGCAGCAGCCACAGCCGCAAAAGCAACAAAAATAGTGAGCTGCTCAGTAAAGATGTGAATTTGTAATCGAAACCATTTACAGAAATCGAACCGATCCATTTACACCGAAACCGCAAAACCGTTTAGTAAATGATGCGGTTATGGTTTCAAGTTTCAGGCCGATTAGCTAAATGGGTCGGGTCAGTTTTAACCACGGAACCCGTTGGTTTCAAACCGAATTGAAACTGCTTAAACCGAACCATTTAAACCGATCCAATTAATCAGTAAATAAAGAAGGGGCAATAATCCGTATAACAATTAACAATTAAATTAAGTGTCCATCCTGCTTTGGTATGATTTGTTGCAATTCAATTCAAGTTTAGGCTTTAGATCATGAACTTGTAATCCATATATGTTACTATGTTACTATGTTATCATAGATGGGGTGTTTTGGCTGAACGACCTGTCATTTTAATATTTTATGCTGTATAAGGCTGGATTTGGATGTTGTATGATATTAGTTCTAAATGTTTGAGAATGACCATGCAAAGAAATAGCTCTAGATTATCAAATTAAGACATACCATCGTTAATATAGAATCTCTTATTTGTGATTGCCAATTATTTTTTGATAAGCTTATGATCTTCAGTTTAGAGATTGTTCAAGTTATAACAAACCGATTGTGAACCGCTTTACAAACCGTATGGAATAAACCGAAATCGAAACCGCTTAAAACTGTGAAATCAACACCATTTAGAAACCGTGAAAACCGAAACCGTTTAGTAAACAGTCACGGTTTCAGAAAGTGGAACCGTTTAGTAAATGGTGCGGTTATGGTTTTAGTCAAATAAATGTGAACCGAATCGATCCACACCATTTAAACCGAAACCGAACCAATTAACACCCTTAAGCTGCTGAACCTTCTCTCTCTTTTCCTTCTTCTCTTTCTTCCCCTCTTCTTCCTTTCCTTCCTTTCTTCTTTTCTCCTCTCTGTTTCTTTCTTTTTCACTCACGACATCAGAGAGAAGGGAAAATAGCCGACCTTCCCCTATTTATATAGGCAAACAGACCTTGACAGAAATACGATTAGAAAAATGTATTTTTTTTTTACCCCTTTTTAATATAAATAACTTGTGATAAATAACAGTGTTTAATATGAACCCACCTGCATTAGGGCCCTAAATATTCCTCTAATCATGGTAGAAAATGGGGAGAAAAATCCTATCAAATGGTGGGGCCCACATAAGAAAAACACCAATTATGGGCATTCTGCCACAGAACAGGCAAGCCGATTGGCTAGAAGCTCTCCATCCGGTTAGGCTTTTTTGATCTTTTGTTGTCCAATCTTTCGCCTTAGATACCCCACCTTATGTGGGACCCTGCACTCTTAAAGCCATCCATACACGACAGTTTGGTATCCTTTCCTCTTTATTTTCTGTTATACAACTGATTATAAATTCTTTCCACCACCATCTACCCTTCTCCATAAGCTTCCTATTCCTAAGATTGGGGTTCTAAAATTAGGGTGTTACATCTAACCCTAATCTTTCTAATTTCCAACTTGGTATCACACCCTAAAGGGGTTTGAGAGTTTGACCAATTACCTCTCTTGGAACCCTAGAAAAGCAAAGGGGTCTAATAAAGACTATATTATGTAAAAAGATTTATCAATAAGATCTAATGGAGTTCTAGAAGCAAGTTGAAGACACTTAGAGTAAGATTTGAATACTACAAGGACTGATTTGAGCTCACAAAGAGAAGAGGAGCTCTCCTCAGCATTACCGCCAACCCTAGGTTCGATTTCTCCTTTCTCTCTCCTCCAGCATTGGTTGGGGATGTGGCTTGGCTTAAAAAAAAAAGTGAAAAGTTCGATGAAATTGCTAAGTGGATTAGGAGAGAGATAATTCGCGGTTTTGTTGCCTTTAACATCATAGTAGAAATTTTAATATGGTTAGCAAAATGATGCAATTTTTCGGTTCTGTTTGGGTCTTTATTTATTGGGAAAATCTATAAATTATGTTTCCATTTTTACTTAATTTATTGTTAAAAAAAAAAAGTAAATAATTAATCTCCTAATCTAATTTATATTTATATATAAGCAAATCTTTAGATAAAAGGAAGCTTCAGGAATTTGTCGCTGAAGAAACTTCCCCTTTCTTAAACCCAAAATAGACAACTAATATCCTTCTCTCCCTCTCAAGTCTCAAGATTTGTATCTTTAACTGTCCTATCCCATCGCCTACACACACAAGAAAGATCAAGGTTTCTATTATGGGGTAGCTTACATTACTACGATGGTTTTGTGATATATAAGAATTATATTTAAGTTCTAGGTTGGAGTCGTTCACCCATCAAGTACAAGTATTAGAGCACATGGCACACTGAAGATAAGCAATGAGTTTTAATATTTTTTGTAAACTTAATAAATGTGACGCCCCAAACCCAGGATAAAGGTATTGGTCACACCTTGTGGGTGGTGATCAAATGATAAAGAAATAAAGTAATCTTCGATTAAAATCATAGCATCCTCCATTAAAATAAGATTCCATCATAAGACAGAGTTAAATACATCAGAGTATCAAGATCTCCCCTGGTGGCAGTGCCTACAACTCCAACCTCCTTATAGAAATCATACATTAACTATAAGAATAAAAAAAATTATCATTTGACACTTGAATAATCATCCACATGGCTAGTTCCTTCCAGGTCCTATGGCATTGATCTTTATCTACAGAAAAATTCATATAATAATGGAGTAAGCTCGACCCAATCCCCTTCCCTTCCCTCCCTACCAAGAAATTGGTTTGAAGCAGATGGGAGAAAACACAGAGGAATTTGAAAGGTATGGGAAAAACAGTTCAATGCTATTATCTTCTAAATAAAACACACCCATATCGTAGTAAACTCCTGTTACTTCTATTACATACTTGGCAGATGTGAAGTACATAGAGTTTTCTCTAAATCCAGGGTAATCTAGAGTCAAGAGAGAAAATGTAGTACTTTTGCTGCTAATAAATAGCATTTGATCAACCAAATCCTCCACCCCTTTGAATCTAACTTGAATATCTTCAACATATCTGTTTTGACGGTTAATCTTGAATAAAGAACTTGATATTTTATAACAAGCAACAACTCCCCAAGACATTCCACCAAATGACAAGTTGTGAGGGTAGTGGCCGGAGAAATCCCTTTCCCTTTGTGGGGGAAAAAAGACTTGCATTCGGTCCTCTCTCCTCTCTTTCTCTTTCTTAGGGAGGAGTGTATTGTGTGTGTACTTCCACGGGCCCCGCACCACCGTACCGCCACTCGGAGATACATGGGGGCCTATTTCGCAGGAGTCTAAGGGTTGTCATTGAGACGGGTATTTGATGATGGTCCAATATGGGGGGTTGGGATCTTAAAAAAGGGGTTTTGAGTCGCCACCTAGGATTATGGGCCTAGGACCCGGGGGTGGGCTCAATTCCTAAGAAAATGGCTGAAAAGTTGGTCTAGTCTAGAGAATAGGGTACGTGTCAAGTTGTAAAATTGGGAAGGTGTTAGGAACCCAATCTACCCGGTTCAACCGGTCTTCCTACTAGATGCTTGAGAACGAATATTTTCCACAATTATTCCTATACCGCAAACATGGCTAAGTTATCACACATATATACATTAACTGAATTTGATTACTTTTGTACACTAAAACAAGGTCAGTAAAGAGTCTACATTATGTTGGCTCGGGTGAGAGATTATACCTAAGCTTGACACCTGTTTTGGGTCAAGAGGGGTGGACCCCCAATTGGTGTGGGCGTGAACTTTCTTATGGATTCTCCCAGCTCAAGGAAAGATGGTCTTGACCTCCAACTTCCTTTCTGGAAAGATGCTGACTGTGGTAATATTTGGACAAAGTTCTGGCAAAGAAAGTTGTGGTGGCACTCCGGCAGAGCTTCCACTTGGGATAGCTTATAGGAGGGCATAGGAGGCTTGGGAATAACTATGAAGACATTCGAAGAACTCCAAAGAAATTTGAAGAACTCCGAAGACCTTCAAAGGAATTGGGAAGAATTTTGAAGGGGAGGGAGAGAAGGGCTGGGTGTCATCAACAAGGGTGCTCACCAAGTGGCTCCAGTGTGAAATTTTAAGGAGGGGGTATTTATAGTTTTCTTGGACCAGTAGAGTGAAAAGGGGGATTTTCTTAGCCAATGGGGTGAAAAAGATGGTTTTTCAACCAATAAGGTGCAGCAGCGTAGGGTATGCTAGCCGAGTGGTGTGAGGTACACAAGTGGATGAAGAGGAAAAATCCACCAAAATCCAGTTGCTGCAGTGGGGCCGCGTCGATCCGGGGCAGGGCCATGGTGGTCGGGGGTGGGGCCGCATCTGTGTGGAATGGGACTATGGGGAATATTTCTCAGATTTCGATCAGATAGCTCAGGGAAGATTCCATCTTCCGAGGACGATTACGGGAGATTTGACGGTCCAATTTTGACGCACTATATATCATTGGAATCGTAATTTCAAGTACTATCCATTCATATGGTCGCTTTGGACAATATTCCGTTGTATATGTGATATCATAATTGGACCCATCTTTTCCCTCGCACAGGGTTTCTAAGGTTTTTGGGTGAGTATGGAGTATTTTGGGGTTAGGTTACTTTAGTCAGTTGTCATCTCTTTTGATTGAAAGCAAAAGGTCATGTCCATGATTCATGAGTCATCATAGCCGGGGGAGGGCGATAAAATTGGGTGTCTACAGAATACCTCTCATTGGCCGAGGCCTGTGCCATAGCCGAAAGGTAAAGAAAAGAACGACCACATTTGTCACCTAAGGCATGTACTGCCATCATCTTGCTCAAGGGTGACGGAGGGGCAAATGCAACAGGTAATATCTTTTAACTATTCAGAGTTTAGAATCTTAATTGATTCATCAGTTGATGTGATCTGGTTCTTGAGCCATCATTTGCAAAGAGTTGAGCCCTCCTTGCAGAAGATGTTGGTTCTGGTGCCATCATTTGTAGAGATTTGAGCCTTCCCTATGAAAAATGTTAGTATACATATATCTTGATTTTCCTAGGCTAGGTCTTTCGATCTAGTCTAGGCAGTTCTTGTCTCCCTATACTAGGTCTTTTATACCAGTCTAGGCAATGGTCTTATCTCCCTAGGCCAGGTTTTTCAAGCCAATCTAGACAATTCTTGTCTCCCTAGACTAGGTCTTTCGTACCAGTCTAGGCAATTCTTGTCTCCCTATGCTAGGTCTTTCGAGCCAGTCTGAACAATTCTTGTCTCCCTAGGCTAGGTCTTTCGAACTAGTGTAGGCAATTCTTATCTCCCTAGACTAGGTCTTTCAAACCAGTTAGGCAATTCTTGTCTCCCTAGACTAGGTCTTTCGATCCAGTCTAGACAATTGGTCTTATGTCATTTGGTCCGCGGGACCAATTATCTTGATCTTGGTTTAGATATACAATGAATCTAGTCCCCTTAGGACCGATGCAAATGATTGCGGGTCGCTGGGGCCAGTGTAATAATTTGACTTTCGAGCTCTGATCTTTGATTCTTGACTCTTGGATTTTTTATTCTTGATTTGAAGTTTGGATTTTGATTTTTGCTTCTTGATTTGAATTTTGGATTTTGATTCTTGATTTTTGAATTTTGGATTGTTGAATTTGATTTTGATTTTTTGAATTTTGGATTTTCTTCTTGATTTTTGAATTTTTTTATTTGGTTTTGATTTTTTGGATTTTGGATTTTGGATTTTGGATTTTGATTATTTGAATTTTGGAATTTGAATTTGAATTTTGTATTGAGGGTGGGGATTTCCACCAAATTTTTTTCTTTGACCTTTGATTCTCTTTTATTATTACTCCATGCTTTGACCATATTTTGTGCTTCCCAGGATGGGTGGATTGCTTCTCTAAGGGAACAGAATGCTGACCAGGCTGCCTAGATTGAGGATCTCAGGGCACAGCTAGCAAGCTCGCAATCAGCACATGATACTGTCATGTCTAGTAACTTGATGACTTCTACAGATAGCTCCAAGTATGGCACGAATGAGGATGCTAATCTCTAGAGATTTGTTTCTGTTGTTCCTACAAAACACATATATTGTTTTTTTTCTTTTTCTTTTTCTTTTTCTTTTTCCTTTTCCCTCCCTATGTTCTCTTTCTTCTTTTTTTTTTTTTTTTTACCTTTTGTATTGCCAGGCTTGGCAAGTTATTTTGGAATAAAAACTTATCTTTTAGCATTTGAAAATCTTTCTTGAGTTCATTAGTTTCAATTTTAAGGCACGATTAATTCCACAACTCAAGTCTTCATTAGAATAACTGGAATAACATGAAAATCCAAATATCACCTCACTAAGTAATCCATCAAAATGAGAAATGACTTTCCTACCCTTGAGACCAAAGATAGGATAAGTGGGCCACAAACTGGGGTCATGTTGTCGAATCCCCCGAGTGTTTCTGCAAGAATTGCAAAGGGGATATCACCTTCTTCCTTTAGCTGCTTTATTACTTCCATAAAGACAAGTGATGTCCCATATCTTGGAGTCCGAAGAACATGCAAAACAGAAATGCATCCTGCGATCTCTGCTGATGGATCCCTCCCAATGATAAATATCGAGTGAAAATCCTAGCCACCTTTAAAATATCAATCTTTCCATACCTGATGAACTACTTCATTCCCTCCTTTCCCCATCCAAAAAAACTTTGAATCTCTTTTGAATAATCTTTCCTCAAAGATGGTTGAATCAATCTGCCTTTAGTTGGAGATAGCATGCAAGCTCGAAATTCTTCCAGAGTCGGGCAAATCTCAATGGTCCCCAACTGAAATACATGGAGCTCAGTATCCTAGTGTCGGGGAACCTATCAGAATAAACGGTGATGTAACTCCACACATCTAATCTGGTTGAGCATTGACATGTTCATGGATTCTAGCAATCCTGGTGCCTTAACTCTTACATCTAAGGTCCATTTCCTTGATGTCTCATCCAAAGAGCCCATGATTTTCCCTACAACTACCACAAACAAAGAGGAGAGGTGATTCTTCAAAGTATCATCCATTAGCTGTTGACATAACCAAACCTTTACCACTGTTGCATCAAGTTCTTTTTTTTTTTTTTTAACTAATCAAGGGTGGGGAATGAACAAGCCTTGATTTACTAGTGTCGAGTGATGACTTTTAGGGGATGGAATTTTGGATAAGAATTTAAGGGACCATAGGTGAATGATAGATACCTAGTGGCCATATATGCCAAGTGGTTATTCTTAGAGGACACAAGCTATGATGATCTTTTAGATACCTTGATTATTAATTTAGGAGCCTTCCAACTTTTCGGAAGTTGTTGAGACCGCACTTGCACATGTTAAGTTGCTTATATATCCCTTAAGAGGAATCTGGTCTAGTGTAGTTTGGGTTGTTCACCCTTTCAGACATAATATCTCTTGAGTTGATCCATGTTGATTAGTCTGGGTATTTCTTTGCCATTGTGATCCATGAGTTTTACAGCTTTGCCTAGTAGAATTTTCTTGACAGTGAATGGGTTGCCCCAATTTGGCCTAAATTTTCCTCTTGGGTTATGATTGGGGCTCTTTGTTCTCGAAGAACGAGCTCACCTTTTTCTATGTGAAGGGGCTTTACATTCTTGTTGAATGCTTTTACCATCCTTACCCTCGTCATGACCTTGATTTTTTTTGTTAGCTGCTTTCACTGCCCCATTGGTCTATGGCCTATAAGTGATAGAATGATGCCTCTTAATACCAAACTTCATGTAGATTTTGTCTGTTTTGCCTCAGAAATGGGATCATTGATTCGATATCAGCTCCTGTTGTACTCCATATCAACAAATGACGTTTTCTTGGATGAGCTTTGCTACTTTGGCAGATGTGAGGACTGCATATGACTGAACTTATACCCATTTGGTGAAGTAATCAATAGCCACCAGGATGAACTCATGCCCATTGGATGCTTTGGGGTTGATCTTCCCTATGACGTCAATGCCCTAAATAGAGAAAGGCCAAGGAGAACTGCGTGAGTGCAATTCCGCTGGTGGGATGTGCATGATATTGGAAAATATCTGACATTTATGACATTTCTTGAAAAAACACACACAATCAGCTTCCATGGTGTTCCAGTAGTATCCCAATCTGAGAATCTTCTTGGCTAGCATCTTGGCATTCATATGGGGTCCACAAAGGCCTTGATGAATTTCTTTCATGATTCTTCTAGCTTGATCTTCATCTATACACAGTAATTGTATCCCATTATAAGACCTCTTGTACAATAAGTCACCTTGGAGAATGAACTGGGTAATATCTCCTGAGGAACTTCTTTTCCCCATTTATAGCTTCAACTGGATACTTCCTTTCCCTGATGAAGTCCACTATGTGAGAAAACCATGATCGGCCATCTACGGTGAGAGAGTTCACTGTATTTTAGTAAATGAGCTTATTTCTTTGTTCCACTAAGAACGGTCATATCCGGGTCATAGGATTGCACTCTACCATGGAAGCCAAGGTTTCAAGGGCATTAGCAAATCGATTGTTATCCCTTTGGAAGTATTCAAATGAGATGTTCTCAAAGCGTCCAATGGCTTCTTCCAGATGTTCTTAATATGGCTTTAGTTTCTCATCTCTAGTCTTCCATTTTCCTTGTGTCTGACAGCTGACAATGGTTGAATCTCCATATACCATAATCCTTTTCACCCCAATGGTTAGAGCTATCTCCAGTCCCAAGGCACAAGCTTCATATTCAATAATGTTGTTGGTACAGGGGAAGTCAAGGCAAAATGACGAAGGTAAATAAAGACCGTCTGAAGTGACAAGCAATATTCCTACACCACACCCCTTTTAGTTAGATGCTCCATCAAAAAATAACTGCCATTTCTTAGTTGTATCTTCTTCTTCAATTGTTGTGATTTTTTCATCTGGAAAGGCATCATCTAAGGCTCTTTCATCTTCTTTGGGGTGGGTAGCAAAATGATTGGTTATAGCTTGCCCATTGATAGACTTCTGACCAATATAGGTGATGTCAAATTTTGATAGCCATAACAGCCATCAATCCATCCTTCCTTCCTGTTAGAGCTAGTTTCTCAAAAAGGTACTTGATTGGATCCATCCTTGAGATTAATCATACTAGATATGCTACCATGTAGTGTCGCAGCCTTTCCGTAGCCCAAATCAGTGTAGCATAAGTTTTTTCCAAAGTTGTCTACCGTGTCTCATATTCTAATAAATTCATACTGAGGTAGTATATAGCATGCTCTACCCGCTTCTCTGTAGCCCATGGACTACTCGCCAACTGATAAATATAATAGGAGGGGTTCCCCTTCCACCAGTAGTGTCAATACTAGTGGGTTCATAAGATATCCTTTTATCTTATCGAAAGCTTGTTGGTACTGGTCATTCCATTCTGTGGGCTGATCCTTCTTTAGCAGCTTGAAGATTGGCCAACGGATCATAGTCAGTTGAGCTATGAACTTGCTGATATATTGAATATGACCCAGGAATCCTCGTATCTGCTTCTTAGTGTGAGGTGTAGGCATTTCTTGGATTGCCTTGATTTTGACGAGTCGACTTTGATGCCTCTTTCTCTCACCAAGAATCCCAATAATTTCCCTGTTGTTGCCCGAAATATACACTTCTGAGGATTCAACTTCAGCTAATACTTCTTAATCCTTTTAAAGAATCACCGCAGCACGAGGATATGCCCCTACAAATCCCTTGGCTTCTCTATCATGTCGTCCACATAGACTTTCACATCTTTGTGCATCTTGTCATGTAGGATGGCTATAGCTACTCTCTGATAAGTTGCCCCGGCGTTCTTCAGTCCAAAGGGCATTACCTTGTAGCAATAAGTTCCCTATGGAGTGGTGAAGGTCGTCTTCTCATGGTCTTCCGAGTGCATACGCACTAGATTGTATCTTGAGAATCCATCCATGAATGATAGCAAGGCATGTCTGCTGTGTTGTCGACCAATACATCAATGTGAGGTAGTGGGAAATCATCCTTAGGGCTCACTTTGTTAAGATCCCAGAAATCAACGCACATGCGTTGTCACGCCCCATTATCATAGAACCGGATCGGTGATCGAGTAACCCAAGATTCACTAGGATCATTTGATGCAATAAACCACAACACAACATGCAACATACAACAATGGAAATATAATTAAATAATTCAAGGGAAGACTCACCATATATATATGCCTGTAAATTCCCCACTTACTCTTGATACCCAAATTGTTATACATAATATATATATATATATACATGTGGGTCCGCAGGCATGATAATTACACAAGAAATAACAATTTAAATATCTAGAGCGTAAAAAGGGGAATACATCAAAACAATAAAAAGGAAAAGTTATGTTTAGAAATCGCTATTGTTGCCCAGCAACGCAGCCTTCGCAAGGGCATCCGGAACCATGCCCAAATCCATTCGGAATCCACCAATCTCCCACTGGAAATTCATCAGTTAGCCCCAGCTCTTTCTCCTCTACAAGAAAACCTACAAAAATATCTAAAAATGTGTGTACACAAGGGATGAGCTCACTAGCTCAGTAAAATGGAAAGAAAGACGTAAACAAGAAATTGCATTTCAAATGTTCGTATATGCATGTAATTCATTTTAGGCCTATTTACCTAGGCAACAATCCTAAGTTATAGGTTACGTGCTACTCACAACCACAATACGCGTATGCCTCAGGAACGAGACACGTTCTCCATCCCGCGATACACCCATAGGGTTATCGGAGAGGGCCGACTGTGAGTACTAGAAAAAGTAAATCGTGGGTGAACCACAGCAAAAAAGTAAATCGTGGCCGAATCACAGCAGAAAATAAATACAGTATGCTCGGCCCTCTGAATATATCACCAAGGTTTCCTACTGTCCTAATGATCATCCCGACGAACTTCTAACCACCACGATAGTCCGCAACCGACGCTTCCCCAGTGATAACCCAATACCTAAACCCTATTGGGAAGAATAGTAGCATGAGGTAATGTCAATCCTAAACCACATGCTCATAAATGAAATAGTGCTTCTGTGTCCCATTCCACGGTGCACCAATGTATTCATTTCCAAGCCGACTATGACATCTAATCTAGCAATTCATCACATGTCCAACTAATCATCATCAATCAACAAATGAATCATCTATGCTCATAATTCAAAGCAAGAAACAAGTATTTAAAAATTCAAAGATACAACATAACAATTTATAAATGCATCCGGTAGTAAACAAAACATATGCATGAAAATGGCATTCATAAATGGCAAGATGATGTAATAAACACTCCAAAATAAAATCAACGCCCTTTCCCCACTTATTCACGTACGAGAATATGCACACACGGTACGAGTGATATCCAGCGTGCGAAGACGTGAGTCTCAAAACCTAACATAGAAAGGAAGCTTAGAATACGTCTATTTTGGGACCATAAAAATGATAAAAGACATAGTCATACAGGTGGGTGGGAGGACCCAACTGTGTAAGCTGCCCAGGCAGACAGCACTCAGACCCACACCGATGGGGTCTACCAGCGGGTCAAGGTACTCGTCAGTCCAACCCGCCAGTAGGATCCTAGGGCTCACCCAAGACCGGTGGGTGCTATCGGCAGGTATAGGTACCCACAGGTCCTACCCATCGGTAGGACCCTGGAGCCTAGCCAGGACCAGTTTGTCATACCGGTCGATCTAGGAACCCGTCGGTCCTATCCCCCAGTAGGCTTTGAAGCCCAAGTAAGACTAGAGGGTCACACTGGTGGGTCTGATTACCCGTCGGTGCTACCCACCAGTGTCCAGCGGATTCTGTTGTCCTACTTCTCTTCCTCTTCCCACCTTTTGGGAATTCAAAGGGGTTGTTCCATCATATTTCCCACATACTTAAGGCTTCATCCATATGAACACAACATAGATCTACGTTCAAATCAAGATTTTGGGAACAAATTATATCTTTAGCTCAAGAAACCCCAAAACCTAAGATCTTTCCCCCCAACTCCAAATATCACAAAAAAATGCCTTCAGATCTTGGTTGCTCCTCCTTTAAAACCTACAAATAAATCACATAGAGTCCCTCTTAACTCTTCATTTGACCATATAGAAGAGTTTCATCAAATTCAAGGGGTTATGGCACTTACCTACCTCAATTTGTAGATCTCAAGGCGTCAATCACTTTTCCGACGTCGAAATGGCAAGGTATGGCTTTGGTAACAAAGGAGAAACACTTCCCCACACTTCCTTCCCTTCTCTTCCTTCTTCTTCTCCCTCTCCTTTACTCCTCTCCACCAACCCTTACAAAATAATAAATGGGAGAGTAGTAAATGCTATTTATAGTTTGGGTCATAAATATCAACTAAGGTGCATTTGGTTTTGTCATATTCTATGGCCCGAATTGCAATAAATCGTGATACCGAGCGAAGTAGCCAGTAATACCGGACACGCATGACTTCACTACGGCAGGGAACTCGAGACACGTGTGCTCACCCAAGTTCAGCTTGCTGGGGTCCACATTTCCCTTACAGGTGGGTCGCACCCACCAGTGACCACCCACCTGTTGGCCAGAATCGTACCAACCTTGCTAGATTTCAGTGGGAAATGGGTTCTCAACGCGTATTTCACTCCCGCCACTTGTCGTGAACCAATTTCTCATTATCAAATACGATATCATACCTTCCTGTGAGGGTAGCAGCCGGAGATGAGATCTCTTCCCCCTTTTCTGGTGGAGAGGGGAAAAAGGACTTAGCATACACTTCGTCCTCTCTCCTTTCTTTCTCTTTCATTAGGGAGGGTTTGTTGTGTGTGCTTACCCGTAAGCCCTACACCTCCATATCACCACTTGGAGATACGTGGAGGCCTATTTCGTAGGAGTGTAAAATTCATCATTCAAGACAGAGATTCGATGATGGTCCAATACGAGGTCATGATCATGCAAAAGGGTTTGGACTCGCCACCTAGGATTATGGGCTTAGGACTCAGGGATGGGCCCAATTTCTAAGAAAAGGGCCCGAGAATTAGTCTGGTCCAGAGATTTAGGGTAAGTGTCAGGTTGTAGAGTTGGAAAGGTGTTAGGCACCCAATCTACCCGATTCAACCGGTCTTCCTACTAGATGTTTTAGAACGAATATTTTCTATAATTATTCCTATTCTGCATGCATGGCTAAGTTTTCACACATTTATACATTGACTGAATTTAAATAACTATGTACACTAAAATAAGGTTAATAAAAAGTCTACATTATGCTAATTTTATTGAGAAGTTAGACCTGAGCTTGACCCCTGTTTCAGCTCAAGAGGGGTGGACCCTTGATTAGCACTGGCACAGACTGTCTTTTGGATTCTCCGAGCTCAGGGGAAGATGGTCTTGACCTCCAACTTCCTTTTCTCGAGAGATGTTGATTGGACAAAGTTCCAACTAGGAACGGTTACCTTCGGATTTTGACTGTGGTATTGATTCGGCAGAGCTTCCGCTAGGGATAGGTTACTTTTGGGTTTTGGCTGAGGTGGCACTCTGGCAGAGCTTCCACTAGGGATAGGCTAATCCTAGGGATTAAGGAACTTCGAAGGCCCGAAGAACACTTTGAAGATCCAAAGAACACTTCGGATCTTATGAAGATCTCTCTAAAGACTGAAAGAACCTCAAGAGGGGATGGGAGACTAAGGAGAAATTTCTTCTACTCACAATCTCACTCAAATAAGGCAAAGGATTGAAGAGTTTTGAAGGCTCGAAGAACACGTCGAAGATCTGAAGAGCACTTTGGATCTTATGAAGATCTCTCTGAAGACTTGAAAAACCTCAAGGGGGGAAAGGGGAGGAGAGAGGGTAGAGCTTCTCTACCAAAGATGTTCTCTTGGAGACTTGGATGTTGTGGTGTTATGTTGATGTGTAAAACCAAATGGAGGGGGGTATTTATAGGATTCTTAAACCAATGGGGAGGGAACGAGAATTCCCCTGACCAATGGGGGAAAAAGTGGTTTTTCCAAGCCAATGGGATGAAAATATAAAATTTTGGACCAATGGGATGGAAGATGATTTTCTTGGACTTATAGGTAAAAAGTAAAATTTCTTTGAGCCAATAAGGCAAAAAGATTCCTTTTTGGGCCAATGGGAGGTTACGGCATAGGGTATGCTAACGGGGTAATGTAAAACGCACAAGCGGGTGAAGAGAAAATCTCTTCACCCATCGGTTCAGTGGAATACAAATTTTGGCCATTGAAGGTGGCATATGAGGCTGAGCAGGGGTGCACAGGGCATGCATGGGTGCATAGGGCAGGCTGAATGCATGCATAGGGTTGGCAGGTAGCGGGTGCACGGGCTGGCACGCAGGGGCCACAGGGCTGGTAGGCAACAGGCTGGCACGTAGGGGCGTGCATGGTTGATAGGCACGGGTGCATAGGCTGGCACGTAGGGGCCACAAGGTTGGCAAGCAGCAGGCTGGCACGCAGGGGCGTGCATGGCTGATAGGCACGGGCGCATAGGCTAGCATATGGGGGCGTGTAGGGCTGTCACATGGGGGCGTGCAGGGCTGTCATGCGGGGGCGTGCAGGGTAGCACGCGGGGCTGCGCATGGCTGGTAGGCAGGGGCACATGGGCTGGCATGCAGGGCAGCACAGGGCTTGCATGCTGAGGTGCTTAACTGGCACACAAGGGCTTGAGGTAGGCACGCATGATGTGTGTGCGAAGGCTGGCCAACGGTGCGGTGTGCCTGCAGGGCTGGCCTACTGGCTGGCTAGCCAGTGCACATGACATACATGGGGGCTGGCCTACTGGCTGGATGGCCAGTGCACGCAGCATGCATGCTGGGCTAGCCTGCTGGGCTGGCTGACTAGTATGCGCAGGGATGTGCACAACTAAGTGTAAATTTCCAAGAGCGATTGCGGGAGATTCGACAGTCCGATTTTGACGTACCATATATCGTTGGAATCGTAATTCTGATTACTATCCATCCATATGGTCATCTTGACCGGATTCCTTTGTATATGAAAAGTCATGATTGGACCCTCTTTTCTTCCATATAGGATTTTCGGGGTTTTTGGGTAGGTAGGGGATGTTTTTGGGAATAGTTAATCAATTATTATTTCTATCGATCAGAGGCAAGAAGTCACGTCCAAGATCCATAATTCATCATAGTCAGACGGAGGTGACAAAATTGAGTGTCTACATTAGGTTGAGGTGGCACTCTAGCAGAGCTTCCGCTAGGGATAGGCTATAGGATGGCTTAGGAGGCTTAGGAAGGCTTGGAAAGAACTTCGAAGAAATTAGAAGAACTTCAAAGAACATCAAAGGAATTAGGAAGAACTTCGAAGGGCAGGGTGTCCCCAACAAGGGTTGCTCACCAAGTGGCTCTAGTGTGAAATTTCAAGGAGGGGGTATTTATAGGTTTCTTAGACCAATGGGGTGAAAAAAGGGATTTTCTTAGCCAATGGGGTGAAAAAGATGGTTTTTCAACCAATAAGGTGCAGCAGCGTAGGGTATGCTAGTAGGGTGGCATGGGGTACGCAAGTGGGTGAAGAGGGAAAATCCACCAAAATCCGGTTGCTGGAGTGGGGCCACTCGCTACACACCATAGGTGTGGGGCCACCGACTGTCAATGCGGAGCCATCGGACCCCGGGGCTGCGTTGATCTGGAGCGGGGAAAGGGTGTGCAGACCAATTAAGGAAGGCATTCCGCGCCTGAGAAGGATGGCAGATATACAACAAAGCTTCAGATGAGAATGAGTTTTATTATTTTTCATTGACATCTAACGAACAATGTAAAAATTGAGAACCAAATCCATAACATTTACATTAAATAGGAAAATAAACCTACTAAATAGGAGAAGAAATCATATTGTCTCCATAATGTTAATCATAAGACAAGGTTGAGAACATAAATCAGCTTCCCTCCCTGACAAGAAATTGGAGCGAACCATATAGGTAAAGACAGAGGGGGAGGCAGAAAATATGGGCAAAAAGTTTCAATGTTGTCATCTTCTAAGTGAAACACACATAAATCGTAATAGTTTCTATCTACAAACTTCCAAGAGTTATCATATGTGAAATATATGGAGTTTCCTCTAAATCCAGGGTAATCAGGTGCCGAGAGAGAGAAGCCAGTACTTACTCTGCCAATAAATAGCATTTGACCACCTAAGTCCTCCACCTTAATCCAACACTGATGCTTTGGATCTAACTTGAATATCTTGAACACACATTCTCTAGGTTTCCTTCTTGGTGAAACAAATTCATATTATATAACCATTAACAGCTCTCCAAGACGTTCTACTATATGATAGGATGTCTCCTGTGGCCGTGGCCGTCACCAAGTGCAATAGTTAAGTTCCTCGTCTACTATAGGAGCAATGTTACAACTTGTTGCTTTTGGATGAGGGCCTAACTCTACAACCATAAGATCAAATCGGCGAGTTATAGTATACAATTTCCCATCGTATAAATTAATGTCTTCAAACCAATAACGGTATTCTTCAATGACAGTCCACCTCTCATCGTCTGGTTTACAGAAGGTTATACAATAGCCACAATTAATAGCTATGACCACACAATCATCATCATCAGTTGCCATAGGAAGAGGCGACAACAACATAGCCTTGCTGATGAAGCTAGAGTTTGAGCTACTTCGAGACCCATGGGCAGATTGAAGAGTAACTTTTAAGTGGTGGAAGGTCAATTAGTACCTTGGTCAATGGATTGAAATTGAGATGTCTTTTCTTCTTACTGTTCATTATCAACCATCCCAAGTTAGACCCACAACACCAAGCCTCAAGAGACCAAGCACCAACGGGTTGAGTCAATTCTAACTTATCCAGTTGAGTCAATTTTAACTTGAATTTTTTCTATGGGAGATACTGAAAAATTGCCCATAAATTTTAAGATTTGGTAAGATGGAAAGCATCAACCATGGGAGTTGTTGAGGTCACAAAAGATGCAACTTCTGTATATCTTTCTTGGTAGCCATGGCAACGGATTTCCAAGACTTACAGACTGCAGTAAAGTGATGGAAGCCCACCAAGTCTAACTTGCTTATGATCAACATCATTTCATCTGGAAGTACAACCGTAATATTGCAATCGTCGAAAAGAGAAGCCATGCTAACTTGCAAATGACCACAGATACCACTATTTGGGAGTTTAAACTTGCACTTGCTAACACATGAAATCACTAGAGTAAGTACACACATACTAAAGAAGAATAAGGGAGCCTCAGGGATGGACGATACATAGTTAACCACACAAGATGGTTGTTAATTCATAAAATAATTTTTCTTTAGCTCTATTTTTTTGGAAGATTACACATTGTTTCAAGGAGGCTATTTCCATTAGATATGGAAAAATCTGGAATTTCAATAAGCATGATCGATTTCCCTTCCCACAATATTGGTGATTTAGCTTCGGATGCAATGTCAAGACCAAGACCAAGACTAAGAGGCTGTTTGACAACACTTCTATCACTGGAAAGTGTTCTTTTACAGAAGTGTTCATTTTCGATTCCATGCTGTGAGAACACTCTGGTGAAATAAAAACAACGTTTGGTAAAACTATTCCAGAAATGTCCTTAGAACAAGAAAAGAACAAAAATAACGTTGGACAGACACTTTATATAAATTCACTTCTGAACAATAAAATCAATAATTATATACAAAATGATATCTTTTTGGGAAATTTACCGCACCACCCCCTGGAGAATGCCACAATTATAAGACCACCCCCTCTGTTTTACGAAATTATACTCAGACCCCCTACCGACAGTCACTGTTAAGGAAAGATTTAAAATGATGGTTTTACCCACCATCACATACCCTCCATCATCCTTTTTCTTTTTTACCCTTTTTATCCCTTTATCTCTTCCTTTCTATGAGATCAAAGTTGGAAAATAGCGGTTAAAGAACTCAATCATGGTTGAGAATTTACTTCCCAAATCAGATCTGCAATCTGTGCTATCTTTGACCTATTTGACTAGAATCCTACAGTTTCAAATTTCAAGGTAGTTCTTGGGTGATTCATCCATGACGGGTTTTGTTTTTCCTTCAATTTCTTCGAGCGTCTCTGGGAAATTCTTCTGCTGGGCTCTTCCTTAACCACGAACATCTATTTTGTTTAGACTAAAAGTCAAGACTCGATTATGTTATGAGAAAAATCGGAATAACGTTATTTTGGATCTGTGTCAACCCTCGAAGATCAAGGCGGCGTTGGCTCTTGGAATTCTATTGAAGCTTATCAATGGAATGAACACGGGGCTTAAACCTACTAGTGAGCACAGGAGCTCAATTCTGCAAGTGATAGATATCGTACCAACAGATCTTGATGAGAAGAGTCTCTGGCCTAAATAGGGTTTTTATAGAAAGGTCTCTGAATCTTCACATTCAATCTTTTTCAGCCTCCCTTTTGAACAAGATGATCTTGTTCTCAGCAACAAAATGTAGCTCGGTCAATTCATCTATGTGGATAGGTTGGAGACAGGATCGCCTGTTCCAATCATCAAAGGCACAAAGCCTATTCCTGGTCAGCACCCTTTCGTAGGCACTTCTGAGCTAATAACTTCAGAAGACAATCCAAAAGTAATTGAAGAGATTACAACCAATCTTCTCAGAGCAGTAACCACATTGACCATAGGGGAGCAGATCAAAGAATACACTTCCTTAATCCATATAGGGAGTGACAGAGAGGATGATGAGTTAGGACTGGTCCAACTTCGAGCCAGTAATGATAGGACCAAAACTATGGAAATCTTTCGGTCTGTACACTCTGAATACTATGAGCGTTTGGATGCCGAAGAATTTTAGAGAAAATGGAGACAAATTTGAACAGAGATCCCTTAATTCCAAACTCTCTGCTCACAGAAGAGGTTCTTGGGATTGTTCAGCTGAGGTTCCTTCTATTATGAAACCAATCCCTTTGAACTTTGATCAGACTACCCCCAACAAAGAGAGGCCAAGTCCAATGAGAACTAGGGGAAATTTTCCAAATTCTCCACTGATCAGAGGGTGAATGGTCAAGGATGGAAATCCAAGCATGGTTATCAGATCTTCAGTGGGTGGGCTTTGGTCTAAGATGTTAGATTCAAGAGGAGAAATCCCTGAATGTATCAGAGAGAGTTGTGTCATCGCCCCTTCTTCTGCGTCCAAAGTTACAACAGGAGAAAGCCCTGACTCTATAGAAAGAGCTATTTCGTCGCCCCTTCTTCTGCGTCCAAAGTTACAAGGAGCAAGAGTGTCTACGAACGAGAGCCAAGGATCCCAAAAAGTCCCTTCAACAACACTGAAAAGAAGAGTTCAACTCCCCCTCCCAGATTAAGAAATATGAGAGTGGGGGCATCTTTCAATCATGCTGAGGAAGAACAGAACAAGTCAAATTCCAATGGGACCTTGCAACGGCAACAGAACAAATCAAATTCCAATGGGACTTTTCAACAGCAATCTCAGTTTGGTAGCCCTAACTCCAAGAATGGTGACAATCTGCCCATGCCTTTACCTGCAAAACTTAGTGTTCTTGGAAAGGAAGCTATTCAGTAGAGAGAAACAGCTCAGAAAATTGCTCTTCAAGCACTAAGAGATGCCACTACAACTGAAAGTGTAGTACAAGCTCTTGGGATGTTTTCAGATTTGGCCGGGGAGAGAGTTTGAGCTTTAACGTCGTTGCTTTGCTCTTCGGTTTGGGGATGAAGACGATGGAGGGTATGAGGGTATGTGATGGAGTTAGGGGGTTAAGAGAAGGGTATATTAGGTACTTTACATTTTATGAGGGCATTTTGGTATTTAAAAAAAAATAAACCAGCTGATGTCAGCATTTGAGGTATATTCCCTAACAGTTACTAACGGTAGGAGTTCTGAGTATAATTTGGTGAAACAGAGGGGGTGGTCTAATAATTGTGGCAATCTCCAGGGGTGGCGTGGTAAATTTCCCTATCTTTTTCTAATTGTAGCTACTTCCTCATTTTAAGCTCATATTAGTTGTACCAATGAGAGGCTTCTCCAGTCCTTTATTGTATGGACTAATCCATGTACTGTCATGTGATAACTAGTGAAGTGTTATATTTGACTAGACATAGTGACGGGAAATAAAATCCTATTTAGAGATGCGAAAGAACTTGGAAATTGTCTTTTTGAATAGTGTTTGAAGGGTGGGTTTTGATTTATCTATTGATAGGATATTAAGGTAAATTGCTTCTTTTCTTTTTTATCAAAAAGAATAAAAAAGGTAAAACATTAAACAAATTGAACTTGGAAATTGTCTATTCGAGAGTGTTTGAAAGGTGGGTTTTAATTTATCTATCGCTAGGATATTAAGGTGGGCTGCGATCTAAAAAACTGATTCTTTGAATAGCGGAAGATGACAAAGGGTGGCTATCTTCCTCCCGTTGTTGGTATTTGTGTCGACAAGGATCTATCAACAATCTTTTGCTTTCGTGAAGTTGCCAAATTCTTTGAGGAAATTAATCAAAAACTTTGGTTTCAAGCTGCCCACTATTGCTGCTCAAGTTATTCTTGGATCCTTGTACTTCAAGCTTTTTGGGCTTTAAAGGATACAATAGAGTAGTAGGAGTGTTCAGATTTGATTGGGTGAGATAGTCCACCTCAAGAGACAATCTCTAAGATTAAAGACAAATAGAAGTTGGGATGGCAAGGTGGAAACCAAAAGACAAGAGAGAGAGAGAGAGAGAGAGAGAGAGCACCCTAGTTTCTCGGTCAGTTTTATGCATTCCGTTCTATTCCTTCCCTCCCTGTTTCTCTCTTCAATCAGTCAATAGAGAGAGAGAGAGAGCACCCTAGTTTCTCGGTCAGTTTTATGCAGTCCGTTCTATTCCTTCCCTCCCTGTTTCTCTTCAATCAGTCAATAGTTCTGGAATTTGTTAAAGAGAAAAGAGAGCAAACTCTCTTCAATCAATCAATAGTTCTGCAAAATAAGAAATCGTTCTTGTAGGTAGCGATGGAGGGACCTACTGATGCCAATGACAAAGGTGGAGGTACTCTGCTTGCTTTGTTATTGCATTTTTTTATTATGCCCATTTGTTTCTTGTAATTTTTTCTTCCTCTTTTTAATATAAATCTGATCTTTTAGCAGAAAATAATAATAACAGCAATCCAAAATAACAAAACTTTAAATTGCATATCCATCCTTTGATCCCAACAGCATCCATCTCAGTTAACACAGAAGAAGTAAATCAATATGAAAAAAAAAAAATTCACACAAGACATGTTGAATGAAACTTTAAAAATAAATAAATGAAGCTTATTTGAGTACTTGGAGCGACTTATCTTCAATAGTTGGGTAGTGAAAGACCTACCAAGAGTTTATGAACCATTAGGGGAGTTATCTCACTCTTTCTTTGATCCAATCGTGCCTTTGTTCTAGACTTGTCTATGCTCACGGTAATGACCGGCCCCTACCTAGAGCTCTCTCTTCTGATAATAAGAAAAATGAGAAAAATGTTAGCAAGGGTTGGGAATCGTTAAGAATATGTAGGATATTTTCTACCTAAACTCTAGAAATGGAGTGTGAATCAGCCATTCCAAAATAGGAGTCCAGAGGTTAAAGAACTCTGACCTCAATAGGTAGCTTAATTATAATTTGAAATAGAAAGTCTTTGCCAACCAATAAAATATCAACACCGAATTCATGAATATGTATTCTCTTTTGAATTAATTGTATGGTTGTGGATCAAGGTTGTCAATTGGACCACAACCGAGAACCATCCCAGAACCGTCCCGCTAAAATTCTGTAGTAGACGCTAGGATCTGATTTTGGTATCGTAAGTGGGATGGGATAGTTTTGGGATGGAATTGTCACACCCCAATTTCAGTAAATCCAACTTGCCATTTGGAATACTAGTGGTATAAGTAAAACTTGTATCTGTCTTACAAATCTACCAGGATCTCTGATAGTAGTACCTTAACATACACTATCTCACAACACGAACCAAACCAATAGTAACGGAATCAGAGTATATTAGCGGAATCATAATTAAAATGGGAAAACATCCAATGATATCATATATAAGTAACCAAATTATTCCATTACAATTATCCACGACTTATAAATAATAAGCCCAAAAATATAATATTCATAATTCGGTATTAAAATAACAAAAAATGACACCCAATCACTCAAGGTGTAGCATCAGCACAGGTGTCGCATGCACAGTCCTAGTCATGCTCTTCTGCTTATAGCCGCCACCAGTTGGTCACTCCGTACTCGGGTGAGGAGGTAGAGTCACATCCCATCGGTACGACGATACCTGCATCATCATCCAAAAAGTAGCATATACGTGGTGTGAGCTTCCAACTTACTTAGTGAGAGGTGGGGTTCATGCAAAACCAAGCACATCGTTCACATATATATATATATATATACATATATCCTATGATGACATGAATACAAAAATTAAACACATAGTCCATTATGTGAATGATGCAATCCATTTGATTATTAAACCACCTAACAATACAACTAATTCTAGTAAATACTACTAAGGCACATTAGGCTGTATCCCTGGTCTCGAAACTTGACTACACAGTGATGCAAGCCCTAGCCATGATTAGGAACCTTCCGGTCCCAGGATGCGTCCGTCGGTCACCCAGCAAATCCTTGACAACCCCCTCCTGGCAATCACGTCACCGAGATCACCATTAGCCATGCCGAACTAGTTCCCACCTCCGACAACAATCAATTCGTACCGCAGGTGCGGTAGTCCCAAAAGTTTCACCAAACATACCACAATTGGGTTGTCCAAAACCTTACCCCCTGTCGGCAAGGGGACGCTACATGGGGAATGTCACCTAACCATAATATCCTACATACCTTTCATAATGATATAATTAGTATAGACCATCTGACACTGGGATTACCATCGGCCACGAAGCAGGTCCATTTCCTAGTATAGTCTCGGTGTACACAATACCGAGATACCATCATCCACAAGGTGTGACCCATGATTATATACTCATTCTAGCATACAAAGCAATTGAGTATGGACTACGCAACACCGGGATTACAATGGGCTATGAAGCGTATCCATTTCCAAATGCAGTCCCGGAGAACACGATACTGGGATACCATTGGCCGTAAAGTGTAATCCGTGACTACATCTAATTTAATACACATAATCAATGCATGCATGCAACAGACATGCGGCAATCACGGTACTGGAACCACCTCGGCTACACCGGATTCTGACTCGCAATATAATAATGCAAAAATCATACGATAATCACAGTATAGGAACCACCTCGGCCACACCATATTCCGTCACACAACATACATTTCATTTCAATTCCATCACAATATATTATGCAATAATATAACATGTTATGGAAAATCATAATCATTTAAGCAATTAATAATCATTTGAAAATCCTAGCACATGTGAGCAGTTCTAACATAATTAAAACATTCCAAAAATAAAATTCAACCATCCCTCACCTTAGTTGTGTTCTGTCAATTTGGTTCCAAGTGTGTAAACCGGTTGTTCAACTCACTACCGGCCTCAGGGTACATGCATGACTGTCCTACTTACAAAGGTAACCGAATGTCAATACGTGTCGGGAACATCAGAAGGGCCCACAGGGGTTATCTTCAAAGAAGTCAGACATTGTCCAACCTGGACAGTAAAGGTCACTGAATTCAGTCACTGGAAATAAGGTTGGAATCCACCAAATTCATCAGATGTAAATCCAGTGGCACTGGCAGAGAGCTTCTAAGGCTCAGAGACCACACTGGATCCAAGCCCAGTGTTTTTGGTGGGGTGTTTCTGGTGAAAACACATAAGTTGCCCATGGATTTTGGGGCTTTCTGACTCGGACCCAATCACTGGGAGGGTGTTCCTACCTTCATTTTAAGCTAAAAGTCTCGATTCCATTGGGTCATTTGGGAGATACATCGATCGAGAGATCGAAACTCTAGATCATCATTTGGTCACAAGTGTTGTCGGAGCTCACCAAACTTGGTTTGTGCTCGGCAATCACATCGAGGAGGTGAAATGATCATTCCCTGAGCTCCGAGAGTTGCTGATTCCTAGTTCACCTCTTGGCCTACTATCCTAGGTCAAAATGAAAAGAAAGAGATTGGTAAGAGATGTAGAACCCACCTCCGATAAGATTCCAGTAAGGGTGTGTGTAGCTAGGAGCAAAGGTGAACTTCCTTCCTCTCCTTCCTCTCTTTCTTCTTCTTTTCTCTTCCATTTTCTCCTCTTCTTTCCCTCTCCCACATTTTGTACAAGTGAGAGGTGAGAAATTAACTCACCTCCCCTATTTATACTAAGTTATGTCCTTAAGGCCTGTTTGGTTGGCCCTTGTCTGGTTCAAGTAGGTTAATTCGACATTCGGGACACACGGGCCCATCTCCGTAGTCTCATATGGAATACAAGTCATGAGAAAGGTGTGGGAGAGTGTGTGTGGTCATCCGGGGCTGTTCCCGATGTGGGTGGTGGGGTCCCAAGGTATCGAAACCTGTTCAGCAACACAAATGGCCATTGGATTCAGCCCACCAGATCTAGGCCTAGGTGTTTCTGGTGGCTTGTTTTCGGTGGTCAAGACAGTTAAGTCTTGACTACTTGTTGTCCTAGGTGTAAAGTATGGTCTTCCGACAGTTTTGGTGGTGCCAAGATTTAAGTGTAGGAGTGTCGGGTCACTTACCATATGGGATCAGAGGGTTTGAATCCCCTCCAGTTAGATAAGCAAGAGATGCACTAGCAAGGGGGGTCATCCTTCCCCCTTTGGAAATGAGCTGCCGCGAGCCAAAACTTGGTGATGCTTTCCACTCCTGGTCCGAGACCTGTTCAGCAACACAAATGGCCATTGGATTCAGCCCACCAGATCTAGGCCTAGGTGTTTCTGGTGGCTTGTTTTCGGTGGTCAAGACAGTTAAGTCTTGACTACTTGTTGTCCTAGGTGTAAAGTATGGTCTTCCGACAGTTTTGGTGGTGCCAAGATTTAAGTGTAGGAGTGTCGGGTCACTTACCATATGGGATCAGAGGGTTTGAATCCCCTCCAGTTAGATAAGCAAGAGATGCACTAGCAAGGGGGGTCATCCTTCCCCCTTTGGAAATGAGCTGCCGCGAGCCAAAACTTGGTGATGCTTTCCACTCCTGGTCCGAGACCTATCACAAAAGTTCAATTTAGACTGGGTTAGGGCACGGATGTAACATTTCCCAACCTTATAAGAATTTTGTCCTCAAAATTGGACATACCTGGTAAATTGAATAGTCCAGGATACTGCTTCTTCATTTCATCTTCCCGCTCCTAGGATACCTCCTATTCTGGGTGTTTTATCCATTTCACTTTGACAAAGGAAACGGTGAGGCAGCGGAGAACGTGGTCCTTCCAGTCAACAATCTTCTCTGGATACTCCACGTAGGCAAGATCCTCGTCCAACTCACGTGGTATGTAAGTCAAGACGTGAGTGGGGTTGGGAATGTACTTCCTTAGCATGGATACATGGAAGACATCATGCATACCCTCCAACTCTGATGGTAAAGCTATCCTGTAGGCCACCAATCCAATCCTCTCCAGTACATCATACGGTCCCATAAATCTAAGACTTAACTTTCCCTTCTTGCAGAACCGCATCACTCTTTTGACTGGGGAGATCCGCAAGAACACCTTGTCTCCAACCCCAAATTCCAGATGTTTCCTTTTGACATCTGCATAACTCTATTGTCTGGACTGAGTTGCCTTGATTCTTTCTCTAATCACATTCACCTTCTCATTAGTGGTATGTATTAAGTCTGGACCTAGAATGTGTCATTCACCAACTTCGTCCCAATACAAAGGAGTTTGGCATTTCCTACCATATTGTGCCTCAAACGGAGACATACCGATGGTGTCCTGGTAACTGTTGTTGTAGGAGAACTCAATAAGAGAGATGTGCGCATCCCAACTGTAACTCATATCTAAGGCACAAGCTCGAAGTAGGTCTTCCAAGGTCTAGAACGTCCTCTCCGACTGTCCATCTGTCTGTGGGTGAAATGTCGTGCTAAAATTCAATTATGTACCCATAGCCTTCTGCACACATGTCCAGAACTTGGAACTGAATCTAGGATCTCAATCGGAGATAATGCTAATGGGTATACCATACAACCTGATGATGTTGTCAATGTACAGTTTGGCTAACTTGTCCATAGAGAAAGTGACCTTAATTGAGATAAAGTGAGCTGCCTTGGTCAAACGGTCCACAACTACCCAAATGGTATCCATACCCTTGTTGGTGCGGGGTAACCCTGTGACAAAGTCCATGGTAATATTCTCCCATTTCTACTTCGGAATAGGTAGTGACTGTAGTAAACCATGGGGCCTTTGACTTTCAGCCTTGACTTGTTGGCATATGAGGCACCTTGCCATGTACGTGGCCACATCATTCTTTATTCCCTTCCACTAGTAGGAAACCTTTAGGTTGTTATACATCTTAGTGCTGCCGGGATGACTAATGTACGGGGAGCTATATGCCTCCTTCAAAATAGTATCTCTCAAGTCACCATCACTAGGCACACACAACCTTCCTTTGAACTTAAAAATCCCCCCTTTAGTTACGGAGAATTCTGGGTCCTTTTGGTTTCCCTCCTAGCAGTTAGCTATCAATTTCTGCAACTTTGCATCAGTACCCTGAGCTGTAGCAATTCTATCCACTAGACTAGGTTGTACCACCAATTCCAATACTAACAAGGTTACACCTTCCACCAATATCTCCAAATCCAATTTCCTGACCTCTTTTATGAGATGCTCATTGGTAGTCAAGGATGCAAGAGTTAGTGTCTAAGATTTTCGACTAAGTGCATCGGCTACCACATTGGACTTCCCTAAGTGTTAGTGGATAGTACAATCATAATCCTTCATCAATTCCAACCAACACCTCTCCCTAATTTTGGGCTCCTTTTGGGTGAAGAAATACTTGAGGTTCTTGTGATCGTTATATATCTCACTTTTCTCACCGTACAAGAAATGCCTCCAGATTTTCAAGGAAAAAATTATCGTAGCCAATCCAAGTCATGTGTGAGGTAGTTCTTCTTATAGTCTTTCAACTGGTGGGATGCATAGGTAATGACCTTCCCATGCCACATCAACACACAGCCCAATCCTAACTTGGAGGCATCACTGTACACAACCATACCACCTGTACCAATCAAAATAGTCAAGATTGGAGTTAATACCAACCTTTGCCTTAGCTCCTTGAAGCTCTTCTCACAAGCATCAGACCACTCAAATTTCACACCCTTACATGTGAGTCGGGTCATTGATGCAGAAATGCAGAAGAAGTTCTCAATAAACCTCCTGTAGTATTTGGCTAATCCTAGAAAACTACGAATGTCTATCACATTCTTGGGGGTGTCCCACTCTAGAACTGCCTTCACCTTGCCTGGGTCAACCTCTATCCCCTTATCTGAGACAATGTGGCCTAGGAATGCCACTTGTGAAAGCCAGAACTCACACTTGCTAAATTTCACGTAGAGTTACTTCTCTCTCAAACATTTTAGTACTAGCCTCAGGTGAACAGCATATGCCTCTGCACTCTTGAAGTACACCAAGATGTCATCAATAAATACAATCATAAACTTATCTAAGACATCATGAAATACTCGGTTCATCAAGTCCATGAATACAGCTGATGCATTGGTCAGTACAAATGACATCACCAAGGCCTTGTAATGTCCGTACCGAGATCTGAAAGTTGTTTTGTTGACATCACTATCCTTGATTCTGAGCTGGTGGCAGCCCGATCTAAGGTCAATCTTGGAGAATACCTTAGCACCTTGTAGTTGATCAAACAGATCATCAATCCTTGGTAAAGGATACCGGTTCTTGATGGTTAGCTTGTTAAGCTCCTGATAATCAATGCACAACCCCATACTTCCATCCTTCTTCTTGACTAATAGTACCGGTGCTCCCCATGGAGACACACTAGGTCTAATAAATCTCTTCTTCAGAAGGTCCTGAAGTTGCACCTGTAATTCCTTCAGTTCTGTGGGGGCTATGCAGTACGGGACTTTTGACACTGGTGCCGAGCCGGAGAGTAAGTCTATAACAAACTTTGTCTCTCGGTCCGGCGGCAATCCTCTCAAGTCATTCAGAAATACATCTGGAAATTCCCTTACCACATCCAGTTTGATCAATAGTTTGACCTCTATCTCAGTATCTATCACAGATGCCAAGTAACCTTGACATCCCTAGTGGAGTAGCTTCTTAATCCAAAGTGCTGACACAATAATCCTCTTATGTTTCTTTGGCTTATCCCCTACAAAGGAAAATTCTCTCTTATTAGGGGATCTGAATACTATCACCTTCTCTGCAAATATCACACTAGCTCTGTAAGCGGACAACCAGTCCATCCCAATAATCACATCAAAATCGGTTATATCCAACTCGAGCAGGTGTGTATTCAAGTCATGTCCATTTATGGTCACCGGACATGGTTTATGCACATAGTTCAAACCCACCACACTTCTTGTGGGTGTACTCACTGTCAAACATTGGGTCAAGCTCTTAGGTGGAATTCCCATCTTCTTCGCAAATGTTAGTGACACAAATGAATGGGATGCTCCTGAGTCAAATAACACATGTGCAGGTAAAAATGATATCAATAGTGTACCTGTCACCACTCTTGGTGCAACTTTTGCATCCTCTCCGATCATAGCAAATATCCTTCCTTGTGGTCTTTGGCCTTGTGATGGTTATGTCAACCAGTTGGCTACATAAGCCTATTGGGGCCTAGGTGGTAGGGTATAAAGTGCATTACCCAACCTCTGGTGGGGGCATGTTCAGACTAGGTGACCTAGCTGGTCACAATGGAAACAGTTAAGGTTTGAGCCCACAGATTGAGACATACCACTGGAGCGGGAGGACTGGGAGGCTTGACTTTCTTCTGGCCTTCTTGACTGGACTGGAGTTGGGTTGATATAAGGGCCTCTTGAGAGCTTGTTGGCTCCCCTAGAATCAGAGGACACCATGGGCCTCTTCCCTATTCCTTGTTGGGTCAAGAAATTGTCCTTATGTAGGTCCTCAATGGACTTGGCCATTTGGACCACCTCAGCATATGTATGCAGCTTCAATCCAACCATAGTAGAACTGATGCTTGGCCTCAAGCCCTTTTCAAATTCCCAACCTTGGACCTATCATTTTGAATGTGCTCCAAAGTAAAGTAGTATAGCTCCTCGTACCTCTGTTGGTACTCTAGCACTGATAGGGACCCTTGCATAAAATTGGAGAACTCTCTCTCTCTCATGTCCCGAAAGCCCTTAGGGAAGTAATTCCCGAAGAAGGTCTCCTTGAAGTCTTCCCAAGTGAGGGGGGGCTGGTTGCTCTCATAATAGGCTTAATAGCCCTCCACCAAGCATCAGCTCCATTTTGCAATTGTTAGCCGATGCATAGTATTTTTCGCTCATAATTGCAGCCCATTAACTTAAAGACCTTCTCCATACCCCCAATCCATCTTGAGGGAAGCAACTAATCATGGCTCACATTTTAGAAGCATGGAGGCCTCAGCCTTTGGAACTTCTTCATCATTTTGGCTAGGTCAATCCAACCCTCTAAATGCACTTGGGCCTGCCCTTGCACTTGTCTAGGTACTTGTCCTTGAAATTGCCCTTATACCTATCCTTGCACCTGTCCGTGCATTTGCCTTTGCATCCCATCAGATATCTGAAGGGTGGCTAAGCCAGCTAGCACCGGGGCTGGTGCCGATGGAGTAGGGGGTACGAGAGGTGCATCCCGAGCCTCAATAGCAGTCTAGATCCGGGTATCAATCCTGGCCATGAACTGAGTTTGCCTCTCTTCCACCTCATGCATCATGTTGCCTATTATGTTGGCAACATCTTGTGCCATGAGAACCGGTGGGGTCGATGGCACATTGCGTGGTCTACCCCAGTTCCGTATAGGGGAAGCGAGAGGTGACCCATTGGATTAGAATCGAGGGTTCCTACGCAACATGATTCCTGTTGAGGAATCTTAATTAGTCACACATACCTAGGTAGCAAGCATGTTAAGGTCAACATACATAGTGGGTCCCACATGTGTACATAAGGAGTATTTTAGGAGTAGAGAATGCATAGGTGGGGTCCAAATGTATTGAAATCCGATCACACGCATATTAAGGAGGAAATCTCCCAAGCAAGGAAGCAAATATTATAAAATAATATAAAAAATATATTTATTCTCAAAAATGTTCACCAGAAAAGGGACTTTTTCAACGGATTCAACAAGTGTGTTTCCAATGAGGGTATCAGAGAGCAGATTTCAAAATTTTTCTCACCAGAACAACTTACCGGATTCAGGTCTAGTGTTTCCGATGGGTTCTCTGGGCATTATAAAAGACTCGAGATTGGGGTTTTTCTCACAAAACCCTATTCTAGTTGTTGGAGAAAAAGGAGAAAAAAACCCTTTTTCAATCGATTGCCACCGTTCACGCATCCAAGGTGAGTTATTCCTATTCTCTTACCTAGATTTTGATATTTTTCCCTAGTTATGTGTATGCTCTCCTCACCTAGATTTTCTTCTTCCAAACTTAGGAATCCTTTTTGTTGCAACGATGTCTAGTCGCCATGTTCATCCTTGTCGCATTGCCACCCAACAACACTTGGCCATTCCCGCTGAGGAACAGTATGATCACCGGTTGTTTCGCTCTATGGAGGAGCAAGATCGCTGGGAGAAGTTTGAGCACAGGAATGTCGATCCTGGGAAGTATGTGAGGATAAGGGACTTTCAACAGTTTCATCTCTGTCAATGCTTCAAAGCCCTAGGGTAGTACCATATCTTAAATCCGAACACCAAGTACTACCCACGGCTCGTGAGGCTCTTCTATTGTAATCTGCGATGTGAGAACCGCAACACTGAGGAGATGAGGATCACCTCGAGGAGAAGAGGGTCGACATCTCCTTTGGTGTGGCAGAGTTGGCCAACATACTGATGATCGCTAATGAGGGAGAGCTTGTCACACCCTACCTTACCCTTTCTATGGCACAGGTGTGCCGGCACTGGATACTCACCGCACCCAGTTAGCTCGTTTAACCAGGATCCAACTCCAGGAGAGTCCACAACACTACAACCATATATGCTAAAATGATAATCAAAGTTCTCAAACAGATCATATAAAATGAAATATAGATAATATCCACCTAGTGCTTCCATACAATACTTGAAACCATATATACAATGAATCACAACATGTACAGTAATCCATATATATATATATATATATGTATACATTAATCCCATTTTAAAACAAATATTTACACAAAATCTCTTCCAACAGTTGTTTTTCCCTCCAACTTGTATCAACAAAAACTGATTTTTTCACCAGTATCCACATATATACACAAAAAGATAATCAAATACATCAGTCATCAATATTGTTGTCCACCGTATGCACAATCATCACATTCGCAGTCATGCCCATGGCTGAAATCATCAAAATCCAAAATTATCAACATGTAGCTAACTGTTGTCCTCATCTATGGAACAAATAAATGGGGGGTGAGCACATGGTGATGCTCAGTGAGGGGTGGGATAGAAACAAACACATGCATCCATATGCAATGCACGCTCCACACAATAGAATAATGCTCATGAATCCATTTATTTAACTATTTAGATTTCCTAGTCTATTACTAAGTCTCATCTCCTACGGGTATAAGTGCTACCAACGCAGGTGGCATTCCCTGCCCTGTACGTTGGGCCTCAGGAATACAAGCTACACCGCAGGCTCGCCAGCTAGTCCCGGTCAGAGCCTCGGTCCCCCAGCTAACCCCCAAAAGGTAATCCCATATCAATAACCACAGACATACAGTACGTCGTACCTTGTCTCACACACACATCACATCTATCACATCCACCACTGGTACAGTACGTCGTACCACTCACAGTGCACTGCTGATCAGGCAGTCACTTTTATTGGGATTAGTCCATACCTAACCCCCAACGGACAAGGGGTGTAGCACTTGGAGTTATGATACCTAACCCAAAATTCTACATGGTGCACAACAAATCATCTAAACCACATATGCACATATGGGCACCTGCACGTGACCCATCTCACTTACCTTTCCTTCCACATTTGCACCACCATCATCTCCATCATACCAAAAATATACAAGTAGATGCAAATAATGAAAATGAATGCAAATGCACAAATACAACAAGTAATGCAATGTAAATGCATAAATACAACAACTAATGCATGCTCAACATTAATAAATACACCAAAAGAATGGGGGTTGAGAAGGGCACCCACTCACAGTGAATATCAGGGCCCACAATCTCTCTTGGTGCTGAGGAATCTCTCTCATGGCTATCTGTGATTCCTAAAAATCAACAATTATACACATGTATTAAAATCAAGTAAATTTTTATCTACCCCTAACAGTGCTACCTGATATCTCCCTAATAAGATCATCTATAACCTCCCTTATATGCTCCACAATTTCTCTTCAAGTCCAATTTAACAATTTCTTTTTAAATCCTTAGGGTCTTACATGGGATTCAATAGAAATTTCAGTTTTTCCCCAATTTGACCCAACTTCTTATATGAAATTATGAACCTAGAGTGGATATTAGTATTTTAACTTCAAAATTGATGATAAATTCTCAATTCCATAAGCATGCATGGAATTCAAACTCAATATCTCTTGCATTTGTCTCTATACCCTCAAATTAGTGAAATTGAGATGGGATTTCTTTCCAATTTCAAATTAATATTCTGTTCCAGAGCTTCAAGTAAGGAACACAATCTCCCAGTTCCAAATCGGCCTTCAATAATGAAGATCCCATCTCAGATTTCATTTCTCATATATATAATTCCATCTATAATAGTAAAATAAAACCAATTTTCATGATAAACCCTCAATTTGAGGTTGCATGTTTGAAATCCATCATTAACCTTACCATGTATGTGATCTACCATCAATTCCCACCTTGCAAGTGAATCTTGGACCACAAAATAGTGAAATAAAAGTGAATTTTCACCTTGCATGTGGAGAATTAAGCTTTAATTTACGTGCTTGTAAATTTCAGACCTTAGAACAGTAAAATTGAATGGATTTTCTCTTCATCCACATTGGATTTTCCCTAATTGATGAGAGTCAGTGAGAATCTTCACTCTCTGAAGGAATCAGTCATGTTGTACACATCAATTGACTAAATTATTACATTCCTTTCCAATTTAATCCACCAATTGTAAAGAAATTAAACTCTATGTAGTTGAGTTGTTACTGAAATTTCTAAATTTCTTCTCTTTTCACAAATTCCAGTCCAAATCAGTTTAAACCCCCTTTTATTTCTAAAATCCATCTTATTCGAAGTTAATCAAGGTAAGATTTCTTACCTTTTTGTTGAATCCTCTAGCAATCTCCCAAGCAAGTCGATCTCTACCGTAATTTCTCCCTCTTCCCTTCTCTTCTTGTCCTCTCTTCTTCTTCTTTTTCTTCGTTCTCTTTTCTTCCTCTTACTAAAGGGAGAATAGAATGTGAGAAATAAAGGTTAGAGAGGAGGTGATGGCCTTTATATAGCCTCTCCTTTAATACTATTAAAATATACATTTTATATCTATTTTTTTCACCCTTTTTACCGAACCGACAGTTGCTGCTTGCTCTCTATAGGCTAAATCTGGTTCATCCGGAATTGATCCGGCTAGCCTGTTGAATTTTTGGATAAATTTGGCAATTGCCGGTTGCACTCTGCCATCAAAAGACCTGTCAAGCTCTGCAAAAAAGAACTGAACCGATAGTTGCCGGTTCAAACCAGTAGTTGCCAGTTGACCTCTGCTTCTTGGCATGTTCAAACAGTTTATACAAAAATAATCATATCTTTCTTGTCCGAACTCGGATTGAGATGATTCTAGTTTCGTTCGATTCACAACTCAATGCTATATCATTTTGTATGAGAAATAATCTTCATATATTGTAATATAAAATGACTAAAATGCCTATAAACATGAACCTTGTTGGAATCACAGCAATTATACTGACATATTGTAAACAACATGTATCCAAACTTGTTCAGGTCTTATTATTTAGTCATTTTGGCATCACCTAGGGTCATTCTATAATCCAACCTAATTAAGGTTATTAATTTACCTCTTGGCCCATTTTTCTTGCTGATCCCTCCAACACTGTGGTAGTAGGCACAAGTACATATTGGGTCATTCTTTCCTTCCTGGCATTCTAGTGCTGCCAACCAAGCTAGTGTTGGCCTCTCCAATTTTTTACTCTTTCTTGTTCACAGCCAATGTAAATAGGTGAGATTTGGGGTGTTACAGTTTCTCCCCTCCTTACAAAAATTTTGTCCTTAAAATTTGCAAGGGTTACCTGATAAACCAAATAGTTCTGGGTACTTCTCCTTCACTTCTTCTTCCCTCTCCCAAGAAGCTTCTTGCTTAGAATGATTCTTCCACTTGATCTTCACATATGGAATGGTTCGACTCCGGAGTTGGTATTCCTTCCGATCATAGATTCCCTCGAGTTGTTCTTTATAGCTTAAATCATCATCCAACTCCAAAGGCTCCACAGCAGGCAATACATGTGAAGGATCTGGAATATACTTCTTCAACATAGAGACATGAAAGACATTATGAAATCTATCCAAACCTGGAGGTAATGTCAGTCTATAGGCCGTCTTGACAACTTGATTCAATATCTCAAAGGGTCCTATATACCTTGGACTTAGTTTACCTCTTTTTCCAAATCTCTTGATGCCTTTGATAGGTGAAATCTTTAGAAATACTTTTTCACCTACCACAAACTCTATAGGCTTCCTTCTGTTGTCTGCATAACTCTTATGCCTGGATTGAGCTATCTTGATTCTCATAGGTAGCTTGTACCAACTAGGTCCCAAAATTCTACTTTCTCCCACTTCATCCCAATACAAGGGAGTTTTACATTTCTTTCTATATAGAGCTTCAAATGGTGCCATACCAATAGTTGATTGATAGCTGTTGTTATATGCAAATTCAACTAATAGTATATGCTCATCCCAACTATAGCTTATATCAATAGCATAGGCCCTTAACATATCTTCCAAGGTCTGAATTATTCTTTCTGTCTACCCATATGTCTGGGGATGAAAGGCGGTGCTAAATTTCAATTTGGTTCCCATTGCCTTGTGTATGCTTTCCCAAAATTTAGAAGTGAAACAAGAATCACAGTCAGAAACAATACTGACTGGCACACCATGATATCTTACAATATAATCAATGTACAATTGTGCTAACTTCTCCATGGAGTAAGATATCTTTATTGGTATGAAATTGGCTACTTTAGTGAGTCTATCAACAACTACCCAAACCGTGTCATTTCCTTTCCTAGTTCTGGGTAATCCTATCATAAAGTCCATAGTGACATGCTCCCATTTCCACTCAAGTACTGGAAGAGGTTGCAGTAACCTATGTGGCCTCTGTCTCAATGCCTTCACCAGCTGACAATTCATGCGCTTTGCCACATGCTCAGCTACATTAGTCTTCATACCATGCCACCAGTAGGTTTTCTTCAAATCTCTATACATTTTAGTACTGCTAGGATGTACAGAGTAAGGTGTGCTATGAGCTTCACTCATAATCAACTCAATTAGCTTCTCTTCCCTTAGAACACACAATCTATCATTGAACCACAATGTGCCATCTTTCACTGTGAACCTCAAATCCTTCTGTCTTCCATCATTAATAGCGTTCATAGTTTTTCTCAATACATCACCTTTAGGTTGAGCTTCCTTGATCTGCTCAAACTTTGATGGTTTAATAGTAAGAGTGGCAAGTGTTATATCTTCGGGTGTCTCCACTTCCACAATTACCTCTAAACCCAACTCTCTTGCCTCTTCAATCAACATAGGGTTAGCAATAAGTGCTACTAATGTAGTAACCTTATGTTTCCTACTGAGAGTGTCTGCTACTACATTAGCTTTCCCAGGATGGTAATGAATGGTGCAGTCATTGTCTTTCAGTAATTCTAGCGATCTTCTTTGCCTCATATTCAATTCTTTCTAAGTAAAGAGATACTTTATGCTTTTATGGTCACTATATATTTCACATTTCTCTCCATACAAATAGTGATGCCAAATTTTTAAAGCAAACATGACTACTGCCAACTCCAGGTCATGAGTAGGTTAATTTTTCTCATAATCTCTTAATTGTCTTGAAGCATAAGCAATTACCCTACCATTCTGCATCAATACACATCCCAAACCTTGTTTGGATGCATCACTGTATACTACCAAACCTAATGTACCATCTAAAATAACAAGGACTGGAGCTATTACCAATCGGTCCTTCAATTCCTGAAAACTATCTTCACACTTTTTAGTCCATTCAAACTTAACTCCTTTTCTAGTCAACCAGGTCATAGGAGCAGAAATCCGAGCAAAATTCACAATAAATCTTCTATAATAACCTGCCAAACCCAGAAAACTCCAAATCTCACTAACATTCTTTGGAGACTCCCAATCTAATCCTGCTTTCACCTTTCCAGGATCAACTTCAATACCTCTAGCTGATTGAACATGTCCTAAGAAATTCACTTGTGATAGCCATAATTCACATTTACTAAACTTAGCATACAACTGTATCTCTCTTAACCTCTGTAAGACTAACCTCAAATGAATTGCATGATCCTTTCTGCTCTTGGAATAGATTAAAATATCATCAATAAATACAATCACATATTGATCTAGCATATCATGAAATACTCTATTCATCAATCCCATAAAAGCGATTGGTGCATTGGTTAGTCCAAATGGCATCACCACAAATTCATAGTGGCCATACCTTGTCCTGAAGGTTGTCGTCTAGATATCACTCTTCTTGATCTTCAATTGGTGATACCCTAACCTCAAATCAATTTTGGAGAATAAACTAGCCCCTTGCAATTGATCAAACAAATCATCTATATGGGGAAACGGATACCGATTCTTAAATGTCAACTAGTTCAACTCCCAGTAGTCAACACACATCTGTAAACTCCTGTCTTTCTTCTTTAAAAACAAGACTAGAGCTCCCCAAGGTGACACACTAGGTCTAATAAAACCCTTCTTCAACAAATCTTGTAACTGTTCCTTTAACTCCTTTAATTCAACAAGAACCATTCTATAAGGTGCCCTTAACACTGGTGTTGCCCCAGGTATTAAATCAATACAAAATTTAGTTTCCCTATCTGGGGGTACACTACCCAGATCCTCCAGAAATACATCTGGAAATTCTTTGACTACTTCCAGTTCTTCCAATGTAGCAGTCTTCTTGGTAGTGTCTTGGACACATGCGCTTAACATCCTTCATTTAGTAATTTTTGTACTAGAATAGTAGAAATCAATATCTTCATATTTTCCTTTCTGTGTTCGTGATATATAAACTTATCTCCATTCCTTGGTCTGAATAATACCTTCTTCTCAGAACAGAGCACACAAGCTCGATATGCTGATAGCCAATCCATTCCTAGCATGACATCAAAGTCCTTCATATCTATGCAAATCAAATGGGCTATCATATCTTGCCCACATACCTAAATACTATAGGGCTCATACATATCTTCTAAGTCAACAATAAATTCTGTAGGTGTACTAATCATCAACTGATAAGCTAACTTTTTAGATTTCACACCCAGCTTTGGAGCAAAGTTAGAAGACACAAATGAATGAGATGCACCAGAATCAAACAATACATGTGCCGGTATATTAGAGACAAGCACTGTACCTGTCACTACTCTAGGTGCAACCTCTGCTTCCTTGGATGTCAGTGCAAAAACTTTCCCCGATGCCTGTGACATCTTGGTAGGTGCAGAAGAAGAAGAAGTCACACTCTGCCCACTTGGTTTCCTCTAAGGACAGAATCTTGCAAAATGTCTTGGTTGCTAGCACACATAACACCTCATATCAAGAGGCTGGACTGTAAAAACTACTGGCTAGGACTATGCTAATCGTGTCTGAGTAGGAGCTCTACTAGCCTCTCTTTGTCTAGGTATAGGGGCAAAAGAAGAAGCTCCCCTTCCAAACCTTCCAAACTGTCTCCCTGTGTTACCTGTCCTAGCCCTTCTTGTTGCCTGAATTTGGTAGCCTTCCCTCTGCTTGTTCTCAATAGACTTTGCAAACTGAACCACATCAGCAAAACTCTGGAGCTGATGTACTACTAGCATAACTCCAATGCCGGACCTCAGACCCTTCTCAAACTTCTTTGCCTTTGCATTGTCATGCTTCATATGTTCTGGGGAAAAATAGTACAAAGCCTCAAATTGTTGCTGGTACTCTAACACTGACTTGGGTCCTTGGGTTAAAGCCATAATTCTGATTCCCTCCTATCCCTCACACTGATAGGGAAATAGTTCTTATAGAACACTTCCACAAACTGATCCTAGGTGGGCTGTGGATGCGTGGCTAACAGTATAGGTCTGGTAGCCTTCCACGAGGCATAGGCTTCATTCTGCAGTTGATAGGTAGCACACCTGATCTTTTGTTCATCACTGCAGTTCAACACTGCCAATGCCCTCTCAACTCCCTCTACCCATTTTGAAGGTGCCAATGGGTCATAACTCACACCACTGAAGTATGAAGGTCTATACTTGTGGAATTTCTCCATCAACTTGCTTATGTCCGGCCATACTTGTACTTGTGGAATTTCTCCATCAACTTGCTTATGTCCGGCCATACTTGTACTGTTGGTGGGTTCCAAAAAGCTTGTTTCCCAATCTGTACCCCTACAACTGGTACTATCTATGCTGCTTGCCACCTATGGTGTGTGGTGCAACTGGGATTCCTGGGTCAACTTGGGGTACTAAAGTTGTAGGATTTGCATAAGGAGGTGCCACTAGTGTGGGTGGAATGGGTATTCCCCTAGCACGCATTGTTGTGGCCATTTCTTCGATAACCCTATTATGTTGCTGCTGTAGCTATTGTTGCTACTGTATATTCTGCTACAGTGCTTGTTGCAGTCCTTATTGTATACTTTGGACCAGATTAGTTACCAGAGTGGTCACATCCTGAGCTATAAGTACTGGAGGTACAAGAGGTGACACTAATGCTGCTACAGGAGCAGGTGCAGGAACTGATTCTTATGTTCCTAATACTGACTCACTTTCCCTTTCTTCACTCACAAACACCAAAGGGTGAGTTCTAGTAGTAGGCCGACCCTTTTTCCGGTGTCCCGATCCTTGTTGAGGTTGAGCCCGTTTTTGTGGCATATTGAGAATTTCCTAAAAATCATAACGTATCAATTCCCAATGGTCAACACAAATATTTCCAACAAGGATGAGTAATACAGTATTGGTCATATATAAATTCTCTAGTTAAAAGAAAACGTTCACATCCTAATCTTGTTTCTATCAGATAGAAACATTAACAACAATTAAGCTTTTATCTTGAAGCTTTTGTTTCTTTACTTCCTATTGCACTAGATGATCCTAAGATCCTATGGATTGTCAGACTTAGTCCTAGAATTTGCTCTGATACCACCTAATTGTCACACCCTACCTTATCTTTTATATGGCACAGGTGCGTCGACATTGGATACCTCATCACACCCAGTCAACCCGTTTAGTCAGGATCCTACTCTAGGAGAGTCCACAACACCACAACCATATATGCTAAAATCATAATCAGAGTTCGCAATCGGATCATATCAAATCAAATATAGATAATATCCATCTAGTGCTTATATGCGATACTTGATACCATATATACAACGAATCACAACAACATATACAGTAATTCATATATATATATATATACAATAATCCCATTCTAAAACAAATATTTACACAAAATCTCTCCCAATAGTTGTTTTTCCCTCCAACCTGAATCAATAAAAACTGATTATTTCACCACTATCCACATATATACACAAAAGGATAATCAAATACATCATTCCTCAATATTGCTATCCACCGTATACACAATCATCACATTCGCAGTCATGCCCATAGCTGAAATCATCAAAATCCAAAATACAAGCCAACTGATCCATAACCACGTCATCATGCTCTGAATTATCAACATGCAGCTAACTTCTCTCCTCATCTATGGAACAAAGAAATGGGAGGGTTGAACACATGGTGATGCTCAGTGAGGAGTGGGATAGAAACAAACACAAGCATCCATATGCTATGCATACTCCACACAATAGAATGATGCTCATGAATCCATTTATTTAACTATTCAGATTTCTTAGTCCATTACTAAGTCTCATCTCCTATGAGTATAAGTGCTATTGACATAGGTGGCATTCCCTACTCTGTACGTTGGACCTCAGGAATACAAGCTACGCCACAGGCAAGAGCCATCTAGTCCCGGTCAGAGTCTCGATCCCCTAGCTAACCTCTAAAAGGTAACCCCATATCAATAACCACGGGCATACAGTACGTCATATCCTGTCTCACACACACTTCACATCTATCACATCCACCACTGGTATAGTACGTCGTACCACTCACAGTGCACTGCTGATTAGGCAATCACTTTTATTGGGATTAGTCCATACCTAACCCCCTACGAACAAGGGGTGTAGCATTAAGGTTATGATACCTAGCCCAAAATTCTACATGGTGCACAACAAATCATCTAAACCATATATGCACAGATGGGCACCTGCACATGACCCATCTCACTTACCTTTCCTTCCACATTTCCACCATCGTCATATCCATCATACCACAAATATGAAAGTAGATGCAAATGATGAAAATGAATGCAATGCACAAATACAACAAGTAATGTATGCTCAACATTGATAAACAAACCAAAAGAATAGGGGTTGAGAAAGTACCCACTCACAGTGAATATCAGGGCCCACAATCTCTCCTAATGCTGAGGAATCTCTGTCACGGCTATCTGGGATTCCTAAAAATCAACAATTATACACACATATTAAAATCAAGTAAATTTTTATCTACCCCTAACAGTGCTACCTAATATCTCCCTAATAAGATCATCTATAACCTCCCTATGCTCCACAATTTCTCTTCAAGTCCAATTTAACAATTTCTTTTTAAATCCTTAGGGTCTTACATGGGATTCAGTTGAAATTTCAGATTTCCCCCAATTTGACCCAATTTCTTATATGAAATTATGAACCTAGAGTGGATATCAGTATTTTACCTTCAAAATTGATGATAAATTCTCAATTCCATAAGCATGCATGGAATTCAAACTCAATATCTCTTGCATTTGTCTCTATACCCTCAAATTAGTGAAATTGAGATGGGATTTCTTTCCAATTTCAAATTAATTCTCTGTTCCAGAGCTTCAAGTAAGGAACCCAGACTCCTAGTTCCAAATCGACCTTCAATAATGAAGATCCCATCTCAGATTTCATTTCACATAGATATAATTCCATCTACAATAGTAAAATAAAACCAATTTTCATGATAAACCCTCAATTTGAGGTTGCATGTTTGAAATCCATCATTAATCTTACCATGCATGTGATCTACCATCAATTCCCACCTTGTAGGTGAATCTTGGACCACAAAACAGTGAAATAAAAATGAATTTTCACTTTGCATGCGGAGAATTAAGCTTCAATTAACTTGCATGTCAATTTCAAACCTTAGAACAATAAAATTGAATGGATTTTCTCTTCATCCACATGGGATTTTTCCTAATTGAGGAGAGTCAATGAGAATCCTCACTCTCTATAGGAATCAGTCATAGTGTACACATCAATTGACTAAATTATTACATTCTTTTCCAATTTAATCCACCAATTTTAAAGAAATTAAACTCTATGCAGTTGAGTTGTTACTGAAATTTCTAGATTTCCTCTCTTTTCACAAATTCCAGTCCAAATCTATTTAAACCCCCATTTGTTTCTAAAATCCCTCTTATTAGAAGTTAATCTAGGTAAGATTTCTTACTTTTTTCCTGAATCCTCTAGCAATCTCCCAAGCAAATCGATCTCTACCGTAATTTCTCTCTCTTCCCTTCTCTTCTTCTCCTCTCTACTTCTTCTTCTTCGTTCTCCTTTCTTCCTCTTACTAAAGGGTGAATCGAATGTGAGAAATAAAGGTTAGAGAGGAGGTGATGGCCTTTATATAGCCCCTCCTTTTATAATAGCAAAAATACGTATTTTATATCTTTTTTTTTTCACCCTTTTTACCGAACCGACAGTTGCCGCTTGCTCTCTGTCGGCTAAGTCTTGTTCGTCCAGAATTGATCCTGCTAGCCATTTGAATTTTTGGATAAATTCGGTAGTTGTCGATTGCACTCTGTCATCAAAAGACCTATCAAATTCTGCAAAATAGAACTGAACCGGAAGTTGCTAGTTCAAACCGGTAGTTGCCGGTTGACCTCTGCTTCTTGGCCTGTTCAGACAGTCTATACGAAAATGATCATATCTTTCTCGTCCGAACTCAGATTGAGATGATTCAAGTTGCGTTAGATTCAAAACTCAATGCACTATCATTTTGTAAAAGAAATAATATTCAGATATTATTATATAAAATGACTAAAATGCCCACGAACATGAACCTTACTGGAATCACAGCAATTATACTGACATGTTGTAAACAACATGTATCCAAACTTGTTTGGGTCATATTATTTAGTCATATTGGAATCACCTAGGATCATTCTATTATCCAACCGTATTAAGGTTATTAATTTACCTCTTGGCTCACTTTTTTTGCTAATCCCTCCAACACCATTGGTAGTAGGCACAAGTACATGTTGGGTTATTCTTCCCTTCCTGGCATTACACTACTGCCAACCAAGCTAGTGTTGGCCTCTCCAATTTGTTCCTCGAGCCTGTTCACAGCCAATGTAAAGAGGTGAGATTTGGGGTGTTACAAAGCTGGCTTACTGTCCTCCTAGGACTCTGTCTTATGAGTTTCAGAACTTTGATGTCCAGGCAGAGATGGATAATATGCTCACCAGGGAGGCTTATGGATGGCACTTGACTGATAATTATCGGGCTACACCGAAGGTTGTGTGCAGAGTCATTCAACTGAACGTCCTCCCCACCTATAGCCACTTTTACAAGGTGTCCATTCTACATGCTTATGTCACTTACTGTGTCTACATGGGGCTGCAGGTTCGCCTCCCTTATCTATTGATGTAGACCATGGTGACAAGATCTGAGGGAGGGGCACATAGGGTTGAAAACCTCTGCTATGGAAAAATCTTGACTAAGTTCTTCCTACGCTTTGGTCTAGACTTGGAGGACGAGGAAAGCTTCAAGACTAATGTCTTGGACTTCAAACAAGACTCTCTAAAGAAGATGAAGTTGAACATGGATGAGGTCATTGAGGATGAGGCTGAGGGGGAACAGCCAATGGAGGTAGAGAACCAACCGGGGGGTGGTGATAGGGGTGGTCATGATGGTGATCAGGAGGGTCATGGAGGTGTTGATCCTATTGCCCTTCTATGTGCATTTCCTATTGGAGTTGCTCCACCACTTAACCCTCAGACAATAGGGATTTCTGTTACCTCTCCTCTAGGGGCTCTAGAGGTTCAAGGCCCTATGGACTCAACGACGTGATGGTTCACCTAGATTCCACCATCAATCTACTGAGGAGGATGGACAATCGGATGGAGAGTATGGACAGGAGCTATTGCCTTTTGGATAACCGGGTGGCCTCCCTTGAGGCATAGATGTAGGCAATGGTCATCCACATTGCCATTCCAGTGCCAGGACCAGGAGCATAGGGTCAGAACCAAGCTCAAGGTCGAGGGCAGAATTAACAGTAGGACCAGCAGCAGTAGTGGCTTATGTTGCCATTGTAGTCTTAGGATTGTCCATTTTATGCTTTCTGGCACAACTGGCTTTGTTTTAGTTCTGATGCTCTAGCTTTTAGTTGCATTTTATTTCCTATCATTTGCTTCTATTATTTAAATTCTAGTTAGGATTTCCCGCTTTCTGTCATTTATTTCGAGAAAAATTAGTGTAAGCTTATGTACTCAGTTCTCTTTATAGATAATGAAATGGCTTTGACGGCTATACTTGTCTCCTATTTGTGTATTTCGATTATTTATTATCTTTGAGATTTTTATTTAAATCCTAATCCCCAATCAAGGTTCGAGTAAGATTGGGAGTTAAGGTAGAGCATCACCCTGATAGAAATACCTTAACACACACAATCTCACAACATGAACCAAACCAATAGCAGCAGAATCAGAGTATAATAACATAATCATAATTAAAATGGGGAAACATCTAATGATATCATATATAAGTAACTAAGTTATTCTATTACAATTATCCACGACTTATAAATAATAAGGCCAAAAATATATTATTCATAATTCGGTATCAGAATAACACAAAAATGACACCCAATCACTCAAGGTACAGCAAAAGCACAAGTGTTGCATGCACAGTCTTGGTCGTGCTCTTCTGCTTCTAGCATCCACCAGTCAGTCACTCCGTACTCTGGTGCTGAGATGAGTCACATCCCATCGGTATGAAGGTACCTACATCATCATCTAAAAAGTAGCATATATGTGGGGTGAGCTTCCAACTTGCTCAGTGACGGGTGGGGTTCATGCACAACCATGCACAACATTCACATATATATATATATATATCCCATGATGACATGAATACAGAAATTAAACACATAGTCCATTATGCGAATGATGCAATTCATTTGATTATTAAACCACTTAATAATACAACAAAGCCTGATAAATTCTATTTCGACACATTAGGTTGTATCCCTGGGCTCGAAACTCGTACATCGACTACATAGCGATAAAAGTCCCAGCCGTGATTAGAAGCCTACCGATCTTGGGATGCGTCCATCGGTCGTCCAGTAAAATCTTGATAACCTCCTCTTGGTAGTTATGGCACCAGGATTACCATCGACCACTCTGGACTAGTTCCCTCCTCTGGTAACAATCACATCGTACTGCAAGTGTGGCATTTTGGAAAAGTTCATCGAACATACCACCATTGGGTTATCCAACACCTTACCCATGTTAGCAAGGGGACGTAGCATTGGGAATGTCACCTAACCACAATATCCTACATGCCTTTCATAATGATACCGTTAGTATGGACCACGCAACATCGGGATTACCATCGGCCGCAAGGTGTAACCCACGACTATATACCTATTCTAGCATTCAAAGAAGTTGAGTATAGACTACGTAACACCGGGATTACCATCGGTCATAAAGCGTATTCATTTCCAAATATAGTCCTAGAGTACACAATACCGGGATACCATAGATCACAAAGTGTAATCCGCGACTACATTTAATCTAATGCACATAATCAATGCATGAATACAACAAATATGCGGCAATCATGATACCGGAACCACCTCAGCCACACCGGATTCTGACTCGTAATATAATAATGCAACAATTATATGGCAATCAGGGTACCGGAAGCACCTCGGTCACAACGGATTTCGTCACACAACATGCATTTCATCTCAATTCCATGACAATATATTATGCAATAATATAACATGTTATGGAACATCATAATCATTTAAGAAATTAATAATCTTGTGAAAATCCTAGCACATGTGAGCAGTTCTAACATAATTAAACATTTCAAAAATAAAAGTGAACCATCCCTCACCTTAGTTGTGTTTTGTCAATTTGGTTCCAAGTGTGTAAACCAGTTGTTCAACTCACTATTGGCCTCGGGGTACGTGCACATCTCTGTCCTACTTACAAAGATAAATGAACATCAATACGTGTGGGGAACATCGAAAGGGGCCCACAGGGGTTATCCCCAAAGAAGTCAGACACTGTCCAACCTGGACAGTAAAGGTCAGCAGATTCAGTCACCAGAAACAAGGTTGGAATCCACCGGATTCGTCAGATGTGAATCCAGTGGCACTGGCAAAGAGCTTCTAAGGCTCAGAGACCTCACTGGAAACATCCACCATATCCACGCCCAATGTTTCTGGTGGAAACACAAAAGTTGCCTATGGATTTTGGGGCTTTTCGGCTCGAGCCCGATCACTAGGATTTGTTCCATAGAGTTTATAGAGGGTGTTCCTACATTAATTTTAAGTGAAAAAATTCCCGGTTCCATTGAGCCATTTGGGAGATACATCGATCGAGAGATCAAAACCCTAGATGGTCATTTGGTCACAAGTGTTGTCGGAGCTCATCGAACTTGGTTTGAGTTCTGCAATCACATAGGGGAGGTGAAATGATCATTCCCCAGCTCTGGGAGGTGCCAGGTTCCTAGTTCACCTCTTGGCCAACTATCCTAGATCAAAATGAAAAGAAAGAGAGTTGTAGGAGATGTAGAACCTACCTCCGGCAAGATTTTGGCAAGGGTGCGCATAGCTGGGAGCAAAGTTGAGCTTCCTTCCTCTCCTTCCTCTTCTTCTTCTTCCTTTCTCTTCCCTTTTCTCCTCTTCTTTCCCTCTCCCACATTTTGTACAAGTGAGAGGTGAGAAATGAACTCACCTCTCCTATTTATACTAAGTTGTGTCCTTATGGCCTATTTGGTTGGCCCTTGTCCGGTCTAAGTAGGTTAATTTGGCATTTAGGACATATGGGCCCACCTCCGTAGACTCATATGGAGTATAAGTCATAAGGAAGGTGTGGGAGAGTGTGTGTGGTTATCCAAGGCTATTCCCAATGCTGGTGGTGGGGTCCATGGCATCGAAACCAGTTCAGCAGCACAAGTGGCCACTGGATTCAACCCACCGGATCCAGGCCCAAGCGTTTTCGGTGGTTAAGACAGTTAAGTGTCTTGACTGCTTGCTGTCCTCTAGTTGGTCCCCCATAGGTGGTTGGCCTAGGTGTAAAATACAGTCTTCCGGCAGTTTTGGTGGGTACCGGGATTTAAGTGTAGGAGTGTCAAGTCACTTACTGTCTGGGATTGGAGGGCTTGAATCCTCTCTAGTTGGATAAGCAGGAGATACACTGGCAAGTGGGCCCCCCTTTGGCAATGAGCTGCCGCAAGTCAAAACTCGGTGGTGCTTTCCACTCCTTGTCCGAGACCTATCACAATAGTTCAATTTAGACTGGGTTAGGGCACGGGTGTAATAAGAACTACCAAAATCTCTAGTATCGAAATACGGTTTAGGTACTAGATGGAATCAAAACCGTTAGTGTTGTTTCAAAGTATGTATTTCATGTTCTCGTGTACAAGTTTTAGTGTAAGAGATTAAAACTGTGCAACCATGCTAACAAGCTTCTAGGAAAGAATCAAGATGCAGACACTTATCATACAAATATTCCAAAACACTAGCGGCACTTAAGAGATGTGAATCTAATATGCAATTTTTGCTTTTCGTGGCATCAAAACCATGAGCAAACTCCCAACTTAAAAACAAAGGGAACCACTAGAGTCCTAACTATCATGCCCTAGGTTTGATGCCCAAAAAGTGAAATATTAAGGTTGACTTTGGTAGTCATTTCGAAAAACATTTCTAACGTTTTTTCGTTCTATGGAAACAAAAAAAAAAGGGACAAAATGTTTGATGTCAACTTAGTAACCGTTTGACAATGTTTCATTTCTATCGTTTCTGCGTTTTTTTGTTCCCATAAATGGAGAAATAGCCTAAAAAGCGTTTGATAAAGTTGTTCTATTTCACCCATTTCTAAAAATATAAATCAAGGGCCCGTTTGATAACGCTTCTGCTGTTTCTGTTTCAAGAAACGGCAGAAACAGAAATTGCTGTTTCTGGAAACAGAAACAGGTAAGAAGGGTGTTTGATAATTCTTGTTTCTGAAAACAGAAACGGGTAAGAAGGTGTTTGATAAATTTTATTTCTGGGAACATTTCGGACAGAATATGATGTTTATAAGAAATTTTAATGGGAATAATTCCACTATTGTTACTTTCTTCAGAAACTCATGACCCTTCATTTTAATCATACCTACAACTACCAATTTCCTTATCT